>NC_081372.1:50311147-50611873 GCF_030684315.1 Stegostoma tigrinum | reverse complement strand
GGGGATATTTCAGAATATAGAGTACAAAATACAACGTTTATTTCTAACTGGAAAAAAGTACAGTTAGTATTGAACATAAAGAAAAAAAATGAAGTATGCAAAGACAAGCAGCAGTCAAAAGATTCAACATAATTTTAAAACAGCAAAAAGTGACCAAAAAAATTTATTAAGGAAGGAAAAGCTAGAAAAAGGGAGAAAGCTAGCCAGAAACATAAGGGCAAGAAATAAGATTTTCTGTAAATATTTTTAGAAAGAGTTAACACAGTGAGCATTGGTCCTGTAGAAAGGATGTCTGAAGAATTAATAAGTTTCATTAGCAAGGTTACAAGTGAAATTACAGAAGCAGCAATAAATCATGAAATAGATGAGAGGGCGGAACTCAGAAAATACACAATCACCAGATGGTAGTGAGTAATTGTTGCAGCAGAGGTCTGACTGTCCCTGGGTCCTGATAATTTCACCCAAGGAGCTTAAAGGAAGTGGATCATGAAACAGTTGAACTTTGGCTTTCAATTTCCAAAACACCCTTAATTTGGAAATTCATGAGGATAACAAATGTGAGAGAAAGAAGTGAGACAAAAGGCAGGAAATCATAGGCCAGTTAGCATGACATCTGTCAGAGAGAAAATGGTAGAAACGATGATTGAAAATGTTATAACATTTGGTTAAGATCAAAGTAATCAGGCAGATTCAACATGATTTTGTTAAAGGGACATCAATCTATTGGTGTCAGATGCTAAGGTGGAACTGGAGGACATACTCTTTTCAAATTTACAGAAAATATTGAATAAAGTTCCATATCAGGGGAATTGCAATAAACAAAACATCATTGTGTAGGCAGTAACATATCAGTATGGATAAAAGATTGACTTGTTAACAGAAAGCAGACAGTAGGCGCAATTAGGTCTTCACCTACTAGGCAAGCTGAAATGAGTGGTGTGTTAGGGCCTCAACTTTACAATTTATAATTTATATAAACAACTTAGATGAAGAGACAGAGCATATTGTTGCCAAATTATCCTAACAGTACAAAGGTATGTAAGAAAGTCAATTGGGGACAGGGCTTAAGGAGGCTCCAAAAATTGTAGATAGGTTAAATGAGTGGACAAAGATCTAATAAATGAAGTATAATTTGAAGAAAATAAAATTGTCCATTTTGTAGGAAATATAAAAAAAAGCCTTACCTCTGTGTTGAGAGGTTGCAAAGCTCTGAGATGTAGATGTATCTGGGTCTCCAAATGCATGAATTGCAAGAGATCAGTATATAAATATAGTGAATCATTCAGAAAGCTAATTTATAATGTATAATTTATCATGAGGGAACTCAAATACAGGAGTAGGAAGGTTTTGCTTCAGTTATACAGGGAATTGGTTTGACTGTGAAAGGATGTGGAAGTAATAAAGAGAAGATTAACCAAACTAAAACCTACTATTAATGAGTTGTCTTCAGATAAAAAGGACAGACAGGTTAGGTTAGTGTCTACTGGAATTTAGATTCATAATATGTAATTTTATTGGAACATAGAAGACGCTGAAGGGTCTTAATAAGGCATATATGAAAAGGTGCTTCTTCTAGTGAGAGAATTTAGAAGTAGCGGGTCACTGTTTAAAAGTCAGAGGTCACCTACTGTAAACAAGAGGCAACATCATTTTTCTCTCAGGGTCTATAAAACTCTTCCTGAAAAAGTGGTGGAAACAGAGTCTTTGAATATTCTAAGGCAGAGGTTGATAGATTTGTGTTAAACGAGTGGGTGAAAGGTTATTAGCGTAGGCAAGAATATGGACTTGAGATTACAATCAGATCAACAATGGGGGGGGGGGGGATCTTACTGAATTGTGGAGTGTGCTTGAATGGCTGAATGGCCAAATCCTGCTCCTTGGTAAGTTTGTATTTCCTTCCCTGAGGAGCACCAGTGAATCAGATTTGTTTCTTATGCTGATCCTGGATGTTATTAATGATAATTGTAAAGAAAGTTCTGATTCACTTGGTTGGCTCAATTTAAATGTACCAGCTACCACAACGGAATTTGTATTCACGGTTCTGGATCATTAGTCCAGGTCTCTCAATTTCTATGCTACTGTGTCTGTTGTTCCTCCTTGACAATTTTTAATCCATGGCCGCTAATTCCAAGCTTTCAGTTAGGTAAATAATCCAATATACACCTACATCATCTATGCCTCTCAATATTCAGAAGAATCATGTTATTGTGTCTCTCCGCTATGACCATGCTCTCCTATTAAGCTTGAGCTTGGTTCAATTTAACATCCTGGAGCAAAAATTATCACCTTTGTCTTGATGTGTGTTATATTGGATGCTTTCAAAGACGTGAGGGACTCCAAATGCTGTGTTTAGTATAAATTCCCTTCATTATATAATTTGTATTTAATCTACCTTTGTGATTTAGTCAGTGCGGACAGATCAGTCAGACCTTAGCTTTAAGATAAAGACATTTTTAAAAATTGTAGACGCCGGAAACCTGAAAGAAAAACAGAAAGACAGCATTTTCTGCTTCCTGACTCAATATATTTGTTTTGTTTTATTAGATTTTTGTTTTACCTGCTAATTTTCACTCAACAGTTGAATGCATCCATATCACATTAATCCCTAAATGTTTATTAATCTTTTAACTTGGTACAGTCAGTAAAATGTGACAGTGCACAAGTCTTCCTGGATATGACTTCAGCAAGTCAAAAGAAACCCTGAAATGTTTCGTGCACAGAAAGCTCAACCCCATCTTATTCTATTTCTCCCATGTTAACTAACACCTAGTTACAGTTGCCTTGGCTGTACAGGGCCTATGCCAAGAGATGTCCAAACAAGCATGATGTGCTAGGAAAAGGAACTGTGATCAAATGAGTGGCAGAGATATCTGTGTTAACTACATTCAGGGCAAGTAAACATTGCACGTGCAATGCTTAAATGCATTATCTATAGACAACTGAAAAACAGATATTTCAATAAAGAAAGAAAGGATGTTGACTCGTTCCAGAGGCATGATACTTTTGACAAGATGCTATTTTTGTTTGCACCATGACCACCCACCAACAAACTTCTGCTCAATAATGTGTGTAAATGGACTATCAAACCCATTTTTCTTCAGAAAGTGACAGTTGCACATGTCAGCTTCATCCTCACAAACCTCCCCTATGGAATTTCTGGTATTAAGGCTGGATATATTCATGTTAAAAATGACCTTCTGCATTAAAAAATCCTATTGCATGGTGTTCTGCGTAATGACTCTCTGGCCTGTAGGGGTGAATTGGGGGAGGATGGGTTCAGTGGTATCCTCATAGAGTCACAGAATCGTTATTCATCTTGTCTGCATTGAGTCTTTGAAACAGCATTATAATTTATTGCTATTTTCCTGCCCTTCCCAATAATTTGAATATGAAACCTGAATATGGTTCCTGCTTAAATATTGGTTCAATGCCCCCTTGACTGCTTTAACTGGACTGCCTCGGTAACACCTCAAGTGGGGTAGTGGGGTAGCGGGGGTAACGGCCTAGTGGCATTATCACGAGGCTATTAATGTAGAAACCCAGGCAATGTTCTGGGAACCCAGATTCAAATCCTGCTCTGGTGAAATTGAGTTCAATTTTTAAAAAATGTTTGTAATTAAGAGTCTAATTATGATCACAAAACTATCAGCAATTGTTGGAAAAGCCCTTCTGGAATCTGCTGTACTTATCTGATGCAGTCCAGCCCCTCTTGTAATATTATTGTCTTAGCAATCAATTCCAACTCAAGTCAACCTCCACTCTACTCAATTCCAAGCCTTACCTGAGGCATAATACGGATGGGAGACCAATTGCTCAAATGAGGTGAACTTGCATTTTAGGTTTGATGATGAATCTGTAACCTGAATTGTGGTAGGTCAGGTTTTCTTGAGTCTTGGGAAACCATGCAGTTATTTCAACCCATTATCTCAGTTATTTCAACGTGACAGCTTTGGGATCCAGGGCATGACTGGCTTGACATCTACCAGCTGGAGCCATAGTGCTGAATTGGGTTGTTTCCCCAGGATCTGGCATAAAACCCCTTCCTGGTTCTGACCGACTCTGTGAACTCCAACCACTAGTCCATAGGCTTTTAACTTCTCTTACAGGCCAACGCCTCTCAATTTCTGATCTACCATTCCCAACCCCATTTCTTTAGTTCCATCTCTCCCATTGCTTCACTTTCCTCCTCACACCTCCTTACAGGGAGAGTCGATCGACTGAATGGACTTTTTTGTACTGTACAGTTCTATGAATCTATGACTACTCATGATCAAACTGTGACATTCTATCCTCTGTTAACCTGAGACCATCTGAAACTCATTTGCCTATGTCTTGATTTGCATCAAGCCCTGCTCATCCACCACCCATGTGCTTACTCGTGTATTTTGGCTCTGAGTTAACAATGTCTTGATTCTGAAATTGAACGTCAGAACCCAAGCTGAGCATCAGTGAGCAGGTTATTGCTGAGCATTATTCACAACCCCTTTCATCACTTTGCAGATGATTGTGGGTTGACTGATGGGGTAGAGATAAATTGGATTGAACTATTCCTGTTTCTTGTGGATAGAGAATACCTAAAAAATTTTCCACATGACCAGTAAAGAATTACTCTCCATCTTCGGTCCGCCTCCCCCTCTCTCCCTATTTATTCCAGTTCCCACTCCCCATCCCCCTCTCTGATGAAGGGTCTAGGCCCGAAACGTCAGCTTTTGTGCTCCTGAGATGCTGCTTGGCCTGCTGTGTTCATCCAGCCTCACATTTTATTATCTTGGAATCTCCAGCATCTGCAGTTCCCATTATCTGTGTTTTTCTCTTTTGTTGGTTCTCTCAGCACCTACCACCGGCCCAGTCGAGCAGCTATTGTCCTTTAGGACTCAACTGGTTCAGTCTGTAGTCATGCTACCTAGCCACTCTTGGTGATGGACATTGAAGTACTTCACCCAGAGTATAATCTGTGTCCTTGCCACTTCCAGTGCTTACATATAATGGAGTTTGACATGGAGGAGTAATCTTTCTACATCTGAAAGGGAGCAGAAAGTTCTTATCAGCAGGAGGTTTCCTTGCTCATGTTTGACCAAATTCCATGAGACGACATTGGGTACAAAGTAAATTCAGAGTAACTTCCTCCTGACCATATACCACTGTTCCATTGCATCTGGGATGTCGTTTGGGATGTCCTACAGTACAATTCTGTGAGTACGATAATGCCAAGCTTTTCCTTGACTAGTTGGAGGAACAATTTTCCAGATTTTAGCATAAGATGTTAATAGGGAGAACTGGGTTAGGGTCAATTGAGTTGCATTCGATGTAGCCACTTCTGGCGTCTTAGATGACACTGGGTGATCTGTTCGGTTTCACCCCTTTTAGCAGATGATGAGCAGTGAATTACAACTGAGTGGCTTGCAAATGCAGTTTCAAGGGCATTTAAGATTGAATTCCATTGCTGAGGATCTGGAAGCCCACATTAGCCATAGCAGGTGAAGTTGGCAGGTTTCCTTCTGTAAAAAGCTTTAATAACCCAGTTTTTTTTATTGGTAATCAAAGATGGTTTCCATGGTGATTATTGGATTAGTTTGTAATTCTTGATTTACTGACAGAATTCAAATAGCACCATCTGACCACGTGTACCCAGAAGATTAGCCTGGGCCTCTGGATTACTAGCCCAGTCGCATTACTACTAGTCCACCAACTCCTTGTAATTGGTGAACTAATTAAAAACATTTAAAGAACTTGATAATATAAATCATAAGAATTGATTTCCTCTACAAGAGAGTCCAAGACAAGAGGAAATGACCTCTAAATTCAAGCTAATCCATCAGATGTCATCACACAGATAGTCATGGAAATCTGGAACTCATTTTTCTCAAAAAGCTATTGGCATTAGGGACCAAATGAACATTCCAAAACTGAGGTGGACATATTTCTGATAGACAAGGTTATTGAGGGGTATAGAACCAATACGGCTAGTTGGAATTATGAGAGAGATTTAATAGAAGAATGGAACAAAACTGAGGGCCAAATATTGCTACTGTGTTCTTTTTCACATTCACCTTCACATTTCTGAGCATTGAATACATTCCCATTTAAGTATGAAACTGTTCATCCCTGCCAGACTTGGGAACAGAAAACAATTCTGCAAGATTCCGCTTCTGCATTCAGTAGCCTCAACTGGAAAGCACACACTTTCTTCATCAGGCATGAACAACTGCTCCCTGGATTGTCTTCACCAAACTGTCATTCGGACAGAAACAGGAGTTGTACCTCTGCCTTCATGCTCAGCCTGTAGCCTTTGGTCAGGACTGGCAGCCCTGAAGGAATGATAACTAGTAACTTATACATCCGCAGCTAGTTTCCAACAGCTGCCATTCACCCACAGGGCCGGCAGAGCTATAAAGCAGTGCCCACTACTGTGATGACTTTAGAATTATAGAATTCCTAAAGTGTAAGAACAGGACATTCAGCCCATTAAGCCCACATCAATCCTCCAAAAAGTATCCCACATAAATCCAACTCCATGACAACACAATTCCCAAGTCCAGACCCCCAAACCTGCATATCTTTGGACCGTGGGAGGAAATCAGATGAAACTCATGTAACACAGGGAGAACATGCAAGCTCCACGTAGGTAGCCACCTGAGGGTGGAATCAAACCTGGGTCCCTGGTGCTGTGACACAACACTGTTAGCCACTGAGTTACTGTGTCACCTATGTGTAACAGTACTAACAATATCACTTTCACTGTTTTAAAATTTAATTAGTCTGTGTTGGTTACATGAGATTATTCATAATAAGACCTGCATTCCTTGGAATATCTATTATTTATAAACCCTGTGTAAATCCAACATTACTGAACTCTCTTAAGAGCATGTCCGTTTACTGTTCTTAATTAGAGCTATGGATCATGACAATTATGTTCAATTTTGTCAGACTACACTGCAATACAATGAAAGCAATGCCAGGATACAACTTGCTTTTTCGCAGGATGTTGTGCTGTTGAGAATTGTGATAGAATCATAGAACCTCATCGTGCAGAAAGAGGCTATTTGGCCCATTGGGTCTGCATTGACCCTCCAAAGATCGTCCAAACCAGACTCAGGCCCATACCCTATGCCTGTAAGCCCACAATTACCATGGCTAACGCATCTAACCTGCACATCCCTGGGCACCACAGACAATTCAGCATGGCCAATCCACCTACCCTGCACATCCTTGGATGCCACATGTGTGGAATTTGCATGTTCTCCCCATGTCAGAGACGTGTTCTCCTCTGACACAGGAGAACATGCAAACTCCACATGGACAGTCACCCCGAGGCAGGGATCAAACCTGGGCCCATCCACAAGACCAGTATTTGTCAACCTTAAACTGACACACTGCTTCCAGAGGGCAGTTGAGTGTCAAACATATTTTTGTGGATCTGGAGTTATATGTAACCAGACTGAGTAAGGATACAAGATTTTCTTCCCAACGGACATTCATAAAACAAATGCATTTTTACAACAATCACAGTCACCATAACTGAAAGAAGCATCCAATTCCTGACTTTGTTAACTGAATTTAAACTCCATCAGGTGCCATCACAGAATTTGAGTCCATATCCTTAGAGCAAAGTGTACACCTCAAAATTACTAGTCCAATACTATGACACCAGGTTCCCTAAATAACGACAGTGATTAAAGCAGGCAGCTTGCTATGATCTTGGCAAAGGATGCCAAATGCTGATTGTAAAGACCAGCTGGGATGAGGAGTTATCTAGACTCAAAATGTTAGCTTGCTTTCTCTCCACAGATGCTGCCTGACCTACTTTGATATACAGTTTTTCAAGTTTTCAGTCATGCTACATGCTGGTCTAGCCAGTGACAGTGATATCTCACAGATTAATAAAGAAGGGTTCCTGTCTACTTTGTGGTTTTGAATAGAATATATGCAAGTATCTCATTGGTACAGCCCTCAATGTCTGATTGCTTTTCTGGCAACCAACTTCTATTGAAGAAAAGATTCCAATCCAATGCTATCATGAGCCCGCAACGGGGCAGAATTAGTCATGAACACATTTCAGTACATTTCTGCATTTAGATGGCAACACCTTCCAAGTTGTGTATGAGTCACTGACTCCCTGTACTACGTAGACATCTGCTAACCTGACCAAGTCACATGCACATTTCACATGCTTCTTGCTGGTCAAAGACAATGCAATGTAATTCCCTCCCCTTGCCGCTCTGTACAGCACTGCACAGTGAGTTGGGAGATTAGATTAGATTGGATTCCCTACAGTGTGGAAACAGGCCCTTTGGCCCAACAAGTCCACACCGCCCCTTGAAGCATCCCACCCAGGCCCATTCCTGTATAATCCACGCACCCCTGAACACTATGGACAATTTAGCATAGCCAATCCACCTAGCCTGCACATCTTTGGACTGTGGGAGGAAACCGGAGCACCCAGAGGAAACACACGCAGACATGGGGAGAACATGCAAACTCCACACAGACAGTTACCCGAGGCTGGAATCGAACCTGGGTCCCTGGTGCTGTGAGGCTGCAGTGCTAAGCACTGAGCCACCGTGCTGCCCTAAGTTGTAGATGTTAGAGAGGTTTCCTCGTCTGACTTGAAAAAATCCCAACATGAATGGTCATGGTCTTCTTCACAGCCACTGGCAGCACCATTCACACTCTGCTCTGAGCATGAAGGACCTCCTGTACAGGTGACAGATTCTCACACACTATTCCTCAGCTGGGTTTCGGTAAGATAATTATTCTCGAAAGATATTGATGGATAATGTCTTCTGTGGAAAACCCTTGCTCCCACTCCTTCATTTTGCTCCCTGCCTTTCTGCTTCATTAGTACATTTGCTCAATCTCTCTAGCGTGCTACAAGCCAAGTGGGCCAGTAACCACATGATGTGGAACAAGGAGTATGACTAGATATCTTGAAGCCCTATCTTGAATACTAATCCAAGACCTTCAGCCCATGTCTCACCATTCCTTGATGGATACAGCAACTTCACCCAGCAATAGAAAACAAAGGACAAACTGAGCAAGAGCAACTAGAAATCAATAACCAACTAATCTGAAGGGTTAGAGAGAGCTGGTTAGGTAGCATCCTTCCAAATGCGGAGCACATGCTTTGCTGTGCATGTTCAAAAGAGGATGTTCATGGGATTGGTGAGGTTGAAAATAGCAATGCTGGTGTCAATTTCATGCTATGTGCTGATTGATGTCAGAATATGCTTGCTCCCATACCCATAGCACTGACCCCAAACACCCCTTTGAAAATGGCGTCCATTATAGGCAACCCCATGCCTATGGTGTGGACACCATTTTGAGCCCAAAGGGTTACACAAAGGGCCAGAAATAGGGACACCACTGAGTTGAACTTTGCAGCCTTTGGCCTGAAAATAACTCTGGGAAGTTTAGATTGGGTATTTATTCCAGATGACTTCAAGCTTGTCCTCATTTCCAAGCTGATATTCTGATTTCCAAATGATCACCTGCTTAGTATTTAGCAAACTGCACCCACAGATATCCAGTATTCAGCTCCATTGATATCAAGTGAATTAAACAAAGACATGCATCAACCAAGGGTTGACATAAGTCGCTGAAAGTACAGATTTTGCATCATCATCAACAGCAGCAGTACCAAATACTTTTCAGATTGCATGCTCTGCAATAAACTCACCGATTTTTAATATACAGGTTATCAGTACAAAGGGATATGAACATGCTGTGAAGTAAAATGTTACAATGCCATATGTCAGAATGATCAGCCTTCAAATCAGCCATTCCTGAAGCATTCTTTCATTTGAAAACCTGGTCACCTTGACATAGCCCTGCTTTTTGACGTGTTGTACTCGACAATTAAGTCAGCTAACTTCCAGAATGGTATCTTGCAGAATGTTGCATGTTCTATAATTTTTAAAACCGTAAAATCGAATGGCAACGGCATAAATGGTGACAGGTGCAACTTCTGACATGCTGGTAGTCTGAGGATATTTTTCATTCTGTTGTTACCATGAATCTAATGACCGGTGTTCATTAATCTTCTCTTGAGCCACAGAGTCAAAGATTACAGTCAACCAATTAGCAGTCTGGGGTACTGTGACAATTTTGAGCAGGTATACTGTTAACTGTACAGAATAAACCCTACATCTTAGGTAGATTTCAAATAGTCATTGCTACTATATCTCTGAACGAACTTGACAACATTAGTATTTACAATATTAACATTAATGCACACTCAACATCACCGTTTTGTAGCTGCATGCCATCTTTCATGTGTCAGCAACCAACTCTAATAGCCACATCCCATCCAATATACGTAGAAGTGCAAGCAGAAGTGCAAAACACATCACAAGTTTGAATGCTCAGCTCAGGGCACTCAGCACAAGGACTATGTGTTGATAGCATTCATTCAACCAAATGGACTGCTGAACTTATAGAAGACTACCCATCGTAAAAATTAATAGGAAGAACAACTCATCTGTACGCACAGCTCAATTCCAATGGAACACAGCTCCTCAGCTTGTCTACTCAAGGCTTCATAATGATGGCAAGAAACAGTGAAGTCAATCTCATGCAATAAGCTGAGGAGTCATTAGTCTGGCTAGGTATTAAAAGATCATATTCAACAATGTGCCCATTGTTTCCTTTCTTCATTGTAATGTAATCTAGTTTCAATTCCAGAAAAAAAATCTAACACTTCCATCTTTATCAGCTTAAGTCTTAAAACTTTACACCTTACTGAATGGAAGATGTTACACCCGATGCTCACCAGTTATATCACACAAGCATGTTGCAGTTAGATTACTGGATATGCTGAAGAGTGAGAAACTTGGTTGATTTTATTTGTCCCTAGGGAGAAGTGCAAAATCCTTACTTCTTATCTAAAAGTGAAATCAGAAAATTCAATACAAACCCCTGGTCGGGCTGCAGCTTTCCTGGTCCATATGACTTACAGGGTACTTCAGAAAGAATCGTAGAGTCCCTACAATGTAGAAGCAGGCCATCGAGTCCACAACAAACTTCCGAAGAGCATCCCACTCAGACCCAGCCCCCTACACTATCCCTGCAATCCTGCATTTCCCACGGTTAATCCAGGTACCTTATACATCCCTGGACACTATGAATAATTTAGCAGTGCCAATCCACCTAACCTGTACATCTTTGGACTGTGGGAAGAAACCGAAGCACTCGGAGGAAACTAATGCTGATATGGGGAGAATGTGCAACTCCACTGTAAAAGCGGATTGGTTATAATATAGAAGGAATCTAATTGATCTGTTATGTCTGTGTCAGTTCTCTGTAAATCAGTTAATCCCACTTCTCCTCCTTTTCTACATAGTCCCCCAAATCCTTTCTTCAATTTATTATCCCTTTCGCTTTTGAAAGCCACAATCAAATTTGCCTCCTCTGCTATTCATGCAGCACATTCCAGATCCTAAACACTTACTGTTTTTCTCATTGCACGCTTAATTCTCTTGCCATTCTCCTTAAAACATCTTCCAGATTTTGATCCTTCTACCAATACAAACAGTTTCCCATTATTTATCTTATCAAAAGCCTTCATTCTTTTCAAGACCTCCAATGGCACAGGTGTTACATCTGTAGAATGAATTGAAGTGGTGGCCTAGGTGGTGTTATTGCTTGACTATTAATCCCATGATCTTTCCAACGTTCTGAGGCGCAAGGTTCAAGTTCCACTACAGCAGATGGTGAAATTTGAATTCAATAAAATTCTGGAATTAAGAGTCTAATGATGACTATGGCTACATTGTTGATTGCTAGGGAAGGAGACTTGTGACTCTCGACCCACAAGAATGTAATTTACTCTTAACTTCCCCCTGGGTAATACATGTTGGCTTGGTCAATGATGCTCTCATCGAGTGAATGAAGTTTTAAAAATTCAGTCAAAATCCAGATGCAGAGTTTGACTTGACACCAAAGTGAAGTGAAACTCTTTTGAGGAGTCAGGTCAAACTTTAACTCTAGATTTAGATTGAACAATTTTACCATGAGCGAGAAGTAGAAGTAACTTTACATCTGCACTAAAGTTGTATTGCAGATGTGCCTTCCATGTAGTATAGTTGCCAGCTGGATAATGATAATTGCAATGATACTTTTATTTCACCCTTTCTTCAAACTTTTTTCAGACCCTGTTAATACGAACAACATAATAACCAAATTCCAACTCTTCCTCGAGTCTCAAACTTCCAAACTTCCTCTTCTAAACTATGAACTCTGACAATGCAATCAGTAAGGGCCTGTTAATATTGTTTAGCAACTTTTCATTTTAACAATGACTACAGCGTTCTTCATAATTGTGATCATTGGGTCCAGCTGAAAATCTGATCGTATTTAATTCAACTGGAATCCTATTTACTTCAAAAAAACATTTTTTTTTCATGGCTGGCAGCTTCTCAGCCCTTTTGATAGACAGATTGAACAATATAGTCTCTTAATCTTCTCAGCACTGCAGACTAAGGAATAAAAGAACAGACATTTCATTTCATTTTTGGTTCTATTTCAAGTACCATGGAAAATGAGAAATATCGCACAACTCTACATTCTAATTATTCAGCTCTGAAAATATATTGAATTTTGCAGATGAAGGAATTTGGCTTTAGAAAGATGAAAGGAAACCTGACATGCAACTGAGCAATGGTGAGATCAGCATCTAATCTCCATTTGAGAGGTCATTGAATCCTTGGTGACTGGGTTAACCCTTCTGATTTTGACAAGGCCAGGGAGGGAAAGGATTCACATGGTGACTTACTTTGGACAAGGAGCTTCAAGACTCCTAAACTGATATTGCAGACTTGGAGAAATGTCTGGAGGTTAGAATGCTTTCATAGTTCAGATGATCAAAGCACTGGTCAGTGTGAAAATGAACAGTATAAACCAGGAAAGATCCAGGTTTGATCTCCAGCTAATACTGAATTAACTGGGCCAGTGAAGGCTATACTTCAGTGAGTAGTAAAGGCGTGGAATGCCCTACCTGCAATAGTAGTAGACTCGCCAAGTTTAAGGGCATTTAAATGGTCATTGGATAAACATGTGAATAATAATGGAATAGTGTAGGTTAGATGGGCTTCAGTTTGGTTTCACAGGTCAGTGCAACATTGAGGGCCGAAGGGCCTGTACTGCACTGTAGTGTTCTATGTTCAGTAGATGTGACCAAGAATATGGACCCCTTCTGATTTATTTTCCTCTCCTTCCATAACTTCATGCCATCTGTAGCTATGATATGACTTCTATCTTTCTTTGAATAGGTGAAAATGGGCATGGAAAAATTGTAGATATTAGTTCCCATTTCCTGCTCCCATTCTGTTCAGTTTCAGGCCAAACTAGGATTGAAGAAATGGACATTGTCGCAAGAGTGCTCTGTCAGCACTACAAATGCTAATTGCTTATATAAGAAATTTATGTCATCATCCCCCTTTCTTCATCTTTTCCTTACCTTCATATCGGAAAGGAAATCAGGCAGAATGCAAATTAGGCTGTCAATTCATCAAGCCTTGTCTTGATTCACCCAAGTTAACTCTGTACTCATTTATTTTTGTAAACAAAATCTGCAAAGCACAAATTAAGTACATTTCCAATGCTGGAAAATTTGGGTAGAAAACTATGAAATAATAGTATCTATAAGTTTCAGACAAAGATGAAATCACATGTTTTGTGATGTCACTTCCTTTTACTTGACAACTTAGTAAAATTCATTACCTTGAGGTGCACATGACAAATTTATTCCTGATGCCACTGACAGTGGCATTATAGCTAATATAATGCAAAGAAAGAACATTGAATAGAAAATGCTTGAAAAAAATCTGAGTGAAAAGTCTTTTAAAATCTTTGAAATGTGACACCATGTTCAAGTCATAAAGTTAAGAGAAGGGTCATTGCAGTTAAGTGAGATAGAAATTCCATGTCCTATCATTGCTTCTTCACATCATCCTGAAGCAAATATTCTCTGCTTAAAACTGAATGCAGCAAACGGACTTCAATAGTTGTGATAATTAACTGATAGTGGACTGTGCCTGTACTGTTGTGGGAATATGAAGATATGTGGGTTGATCTGAAGGGTAAGGATGGGAGTCAACCTGAGGTTTTAGTTTCCCTGTAATTGTAAATTGCTTCTTCATTAATGCTACTTGTTCATAAACCCACTTACTGTTTACATGCTCATGTTTCTCTTCCAAATCTTTGTAAATTACTGCTGAAGACTATGAAATGCTGATTACTACTGAAGCAACGTAAACTGATGATAGGTCGATAATGCCTTGAATGCATTCGCATCTTGTGATGATCTGCTCAAGTCAGGTTTGCTTTCATTTCAGCCTGTATACTTCATACAATAGGGCTGAAATTTCACTGAAATTCTGTATGTGCTATCCTATTGATTATATAATACACTGACATAGCAATCTGCACTGCCGTAACAACTTGAGTTTGTCAGTACAAAAGGACTGAGTCTTTTTTGATGACTGTCTATCCACCAGCAATAAAGGATCAATTCTCAGCAATGCATCTAACCCACATATCTCGAGAGTACTTTATTGAACATTTAACTACCCCTGACCCAATGTGGCCATCATTAATGTACTATTGCCCTTTAAACTTAGTTAGTTGGGTTACTATTGAAATCTGGACATGACCTTGGTTGCATTCATACTGCATTTGTTGACATTGGTGCAAAGTGATTTATTTCATACCAATACGAAGATTTAATGTTGTCAGGGCATGACCTGACATTACATCTCAAGGAAATCATACTCTAGGAGGAAGGAATCCCCTTCAAGATTGCTTTATAAATCAGTTCAGGTGTTAACTCTCAATTTACACTCCGGACTTAAATTCCTTAGCACTAGTCCAGTTTAATGCACCATTAATTAAAGATGTCAGCTGACAGTCACTCAAGTCTAATTCAAATTTTCTCTCCTTCTCTCTTGATTCATATTAGATTTGCTCCACAAGTGATAAGAGTGAAAAATGGACTGATTGATACCCTAGTTTATGAAGTTTAGCAGCAAGTGTAAATTGTTCCAAGCAATTTGCTTATGAGGCTTAACAGAGTGAATGGCACTCATGCTCAATGTTGTAACAGGTAAATTTGTTGCAGTCCTGCTGGATCAAAGAGATGCTCTCTCATTCAAGAGAGAAGATTGGTGGTGGTTTAACCTGAGTATCACCACATCTCAGGTTACCTTCATGGTAACCTCAGCTGGTGCAGGAATTGAACTGATGCTGTTGACACCACTCAGCATCACATTCTGGCTGTGTGGCCAAATGAGCTAACCAAACCCCTTTCCAATGTTGATATTCATATAGATATAAACGGAAAACAAAGGACAGTGAGTTCAGGAGCAGGAAACCCATTGTCTGATTTCCCTTCTGGCCTATGACTATTTCCTCAAATCGTAGACTGTGATTAAAATGTGCCTTGATTTAAGAACAGTTAACGTGCTTGTAAATTTCAAGCTGGAGGTTTCTGCCTTGGGTTCTTCAGGCTTCCAATTTGCAATGAGGGCATTAAATTTCACCTTCCAGGCAATATTTCAGGGCAGGGATTCAAATGGATGATTTTCTCCTTTTGAAATCATTGGAAATGGGAAATAGTCTCAGTATGTCAGAAGACATAGTTCACAAAATATCATGGGTATCGCTCTCTGTTAGAGGCAATTTGTTGGGTATAGCTTGAGGTCAACCATTTCACAAGTGTGGGGCAAGTTGAGGAAGTAGGTCTCCATGAATTAGAATAGTCAGTAGGAAGGTTGGACCTGTGTTTTATACTGTACCACATTCTAGTCATCCAGCTAACTGAGATAACTGAACATTCCCTAGAGCCCAGCATGATGAATGACTAATTGTTCTTGCAGATTAACACTGAAATGTTACTCTAAACTAATCTGGATGGAATCATTGCTTATGTGTCAGCTATGGTTCTGTTGGTAGTATGCTTGCCTCTAAATTTGAAAGTTGCTCATGAAAATCCACGTTAAACAATTAAGCTCAAAAGTTTACCCTCATCAGAAATACCATCCTTTGGATGAAACATCAAACCAAGGACCTATTTACCCCCTAGGGTGGATGTAAATAATGCTATGGCTTGGTTTTAAAGATAAGCAGGGGAGATACTTCCTGTTACTCAGCCTCTATTTATCCCTTAACCAGTAACAATGAACAAATGGATTATCTAGTCATTGAATGCAGCAGCTTGATGTACAATGATTGGCTGAATTGAATTTCAAAATTAGCTGTGAAGATTTTGGAATGCCTAGGGTGTGTGAAATGTGCTATAATACTCAAGTCTTTTGAAAACGCAACCCATACAAGACAAAAACAGATTGCATAAACCCTTGTGGATGAGAAACTCACATGGTAGTCACACTCCAGGGTTTTATGTCAATGTGGAACTCAAAGCACTCTGCATGAGTGTGAGCTGGCAGTGATATAACTGCATCTTGCAGTTAACAGAATACAACAGAGATAGTGTACCATTTCCTAACACATCAGACATGATTTTTGTTATGGACCAGACCAAACACCCTTCAAATATATCGAGGACATAGCCTAGATCCTAACTTTTATCATATTTAAAGGCAAATGCAAGATGCTATGTTCCAGATGTAATTTGATTGGTTACACTATTTGGCTTTTAGCAAAACACATTGCATCCGTACTCTACATGTAAAATACAAGAAAAAGGCAGAAGAATTGCTTTAACTTTAACTAACCTATTGGAAAACCTAACAGAACAATAGGTTATTTAGCTACTAAGCAACAACTATTCCAATATAATAATATCTATAAACACACCCCTGGCAAAGACACAATCAGTTAAATAGATTGTCTCATATGCAATTCTCACAGCAAACAGAATACCAACTTCTGGTTGTATCAGAGAGAAGAATAATAGTTTCCACATCCAGCTTCAAGACCCCAGCAACTGCTGAAAGCTAAATGAAAACCCTGTTTCTGTGGAAGCCTGGCTCCAACCATTCATGCTGCTTCTATTGAATTTTTTTCCAAAAAAACCCAAGGCCTCGCAAGCAGTTTATTTTATTGACTTGGAGAAGATTGTTCTGTACCTCTGTCTCAACCTCTCTTCACATAAACCAAAAACAGGACAAGATACACTTCTTAAAGTCATAGTATCGACACATTTTCCCCAAAGTGAATGATGAATTCCCCCCTAAACAGCTTTGTGGGTCAACCTAGCGCACGTAGACCGCAGCTGTTCAAGAAGGCACCACCATGAAGGGCAACTAGGGACAAGTAATGCATGCTGGTCAGCCAGTGACGTCCACGTCCCATGAATGAATAAAAATTAAAAACATGAGAAATACATAAAAGTATGACTTGTGATTAATCTTTTATCTAAGTTTGTTTTTAAACATAAGTTTCAGTAAAGTGCAGTACATTTCACGTAATGAATTTCTAAGGATGCTTTCAATGTTAAGCTGCCATTACTTTGGCACAAGTAACAACTTAAGTAACTTAAACCTGAAATATTGAAGAAATTTCCCTCCCTCTAAAAGCTGCATAGAATCATAAAGTGTAGAAGAGGCCTTTGGCCCATCAAATCTGCACCACCAAAAATAGTCTACTACCTCAACCTGTCCCACATTTCCACACTAGGTCCATGTTATGACATTCCAAGAACTCATCTAAGTACTTTTTTAGAGATTATGAGGTCTCCTGCCTCAACCACCATTCCAGGCAGTGTGTTCCAGGCTCCAACACCCTCTGGGTGAAATCAATTGATAAGGTGGGGGCTATGAGATAAGAATACAAAGATGTCACATCCTTTGAGTCAATTGAAACTGAAAAATAAACTGAAATTAATCAATTTTTATAACATTCTTGGGTGGCAAATTATTGAACCAAGGTGGGTAAATGGATTTAAATTAGAGGTCTGCTATGATTTGACTGAACACTAAAATGGGCTTGAAGAACTGCACAATGCCCTTCCTGTGGAAATGTCATAGAAATTGTATAATTGGCTGTTAAACAAAATCCCAAGGCTTCTGTGAATCTCAGTTAAAACTCTAGCAGTTGATCATGAGAAGCCCTTCTGACATCCACCCTTCTCTGTTTCCTTTTGCTTCATTGAAAACTAACCATAGATATTAGATACCAAATGCATTGTGAGTTCTCTGACACTGACCATGAATCATAACTGTCTTCAGTCATGAGTTATATCTCTGGTCAAGATAGTTACTGTATAAAAGTGTTGGTTCCCAAATAATTTATTACAAAATCCAATTTCTTTGGAGGCCAGTGCTTCAAAGTATTGGCATGTTGTGGAGACTCCACATATTACAGCAAAACAATTTATTGGAAAGTAATAGATACAATTTGGTCGCAACAGCTGGTGACTCATTAGAGAAAATTATAAACTGCTGTCATTTGAAGGCCATGTTTTAAACTCTTGATGACTTCTGAAGAGTTACAGTGGTTAGAATCCGATCTCTGTGAATTAGAATGTGCCTCAGTGTGCTCAGTACTCAGTAACCACCAGTACTATTCAGAAGTGATTTGTGGCAACATGACTATTTCTTCTTTACTTCACCCAAAAATCTTCATTGTTTAACTCTTTAATGTACTTGTTTCTGTCAATGTGCTTTTAAATGCCTTTTTCTCCCTATCACAGCCAAGTGACCTTTTATTTGGAGTCAGGTGATGGTGAGCTGAGTCGTTCTCAGATTTCTATTAGTCCTATTAAGATGTTGCCAATTTTATACACATGGGGAGGTGCCATGGCTGAGTCTGAAGCTCATACTCTTTATCATTCCTGAATGTTAATTACAACACTGTTAAACAAAAAATCCAGGAAACTAAGAACAAGAATGGTTCGTAGTCCCTTCAGCTTCTTCTGATGTTCACGCAACTGATCTGCATCTCAGATTTTCTGCTCCTAAGATGCTGCTTGGCCTGCTGTGTTCATCCAGCTCTACACTTTGTTATCTCAGATTCTCCAGCATCTGCAGTTCCTATTATCTCTGGTTTGCATCTAAGTCCAATTTTTCATTACATAATTTTTATCACATTTGCCTATGTAAAATCTGCAAAACAAATTTTTGCAACATTCAAGGAACAATATTTTCTTTTCTTATGCAAATAAGTCGGCTTTTGACATCATCCTTCATTGGCCTAGGTCAAATGTTAAGATTATGCCTCATTATACTGACCTCTTCCACCAAAGCTTCTCCTGTCTACCCTATCAACTTCTTTACCACTTAAGCACCTCAAGAAGATCACCCATTATTTCATAATCAAGGAGACTGTCCCATGCATCCTCCTAATTTAACTCTTTTAGGTCCAGTATTATGCTCATGAAAATGCTGTGATAATCTTCATTGAAATTGTCACATGGTGAATAACACAGATGGGGAAGGTTTGTCATTTATTCTCCTCTCTGTGATGTCTCACTGAGATGTAAATTATATAAGTTAGCAAACACTGCAAATAACTCAACCTGCACCATTTAAAAATCGTAAACAGTAAATTACCATGGGTGAAAAGTTACATGGGGTTCTTCATGTTTGTGTAAGATGAATATTAGGATAGCATTGATATTTTGTTGACTGAAAATATACAATTGAATAAGTTTGGGATAGAAGTGTCATCTCTGCTATCTGAGCTTAAATAAGTAGCCAAGTCCCTTTCAACCACAAAGTACTGTTAGCATTTTCCATACTGAATTGGTCATAGCACAATCACCTCTCCTTAAATGAGCTTACACAAAAATAAGCAATTACTACATAATATTAATACCACCTGGATGTAAGTTTGCTCGCTGAGCTGGAAGGCTCGTTTTCAAACGTTTCATCACCATTCTAGGTAACATCATCAGTGAGCCTCTGGTGTTATGTCCCGCTTTCTATTTATGTGTTTAGGTTTCCTTGGGTTGGTGATGTCATTTCCTGTGTTGACATCATTTCCTGTTCTTTTTCTCAGAGGGTGGTAGATGGGCTCCAAATCAATGTGTTTGTTGATGGAGTTCCGGTTGGAATACCATGCTTCTAGGAATTCTCGTGCGTGTCTCTGTTTGGCTTGTCCTAGGATGGATGTGTTGTCCCAATCAAAGTGGTGTCCTTCCTCATCTGTATGTAAGGATACTAGTGATAGTGGGTCATGTCTTTTTGTGGCTAGTTGATGTTCATGTATCCTGGTGGCTAGCTTTCTGCCTGTTTGTCCAATGTAGTGTTTGTCACAGTTCTTGCAAGGTATTTTATAAATGACGTTCGTTTTGCTTGTTGTTTGTATAGGGTCTTTTAAGTTCATTAGCTGCTGTTTTAGCTAGCAACAAGCAAAACGAATAGGCTGAATAACCAAGATCTTTTCCCAAGGGTAGAGGAGTTTAAAACTGGGGGCATTGGTTTAAAGTAAGAGGAGAAAGATTTAAAAGAAGCCAAAGGGGCAAGATTTTCATGCAGAGAAGGATGCATGTATGGAATGAACTGCCAGAGGAAGTGAATGGAGGCTGGTACAATTACAACATTTAAAAGGCATCTGGATGCGTATATGAATAGGAAGGGTTTAGGGGACATGGGCGAAATGCTAGCACATGGGGCTAGACTAATTTAGGACATCTGTTCAGCTTGGACAAGGTGGACCAAAGGGTTTTTTTCCATCCTGTATATTTCTATGACTCTAAGTGAGCCCTTTGAATTTTAATAGATTAAGTTATTACTAAGAATTTTAATAGATTAATAGATTAAACTACTGCCTAAACATATTAAATAGTAATTTCCAAAAGGAAATTAGATAAATACTGAAGGGGAAAGGAGATTGGAAGGCTATAGCAATATAGTGGGCCTCTTTGGAAAATACTTATCCAAACTATCACAGGCATATTGGATGAATGGCCTCCTTCTCTGTTATATGATTCCACAAGCCCATAGAGAAGATTGCAAACACTTAACTATTTTAATATTTTTATTCTAAGATTTATTTTTTCAAACACAAAACCCTGGGTTTTTGTGAAAGATTTTTTTCCTTTCTTTTCAGGAGACAATTGGTGATGTTGTTTTGGAAAATTGTAACTCAAGTCTAAGTACAGTTGTCAAGAAAATTGAGGCAAACTCAATTCATTCAGAAGATATGTTTTGTCAGGCTGCAGCCTTTGTTCACAATGATAAAAGGCAACAGAACTGAAAAATAAACACGGCACTCCCACTTTGCTCAAGATTAGACTGGGTTATTCTCATGATTAGACTGGGTTCTTGCAGGGTCAGGAACAAAATTCTGAGCTCCTCTAATATTAACACTAAACGCTATCTGATTGTTTGGCAAATCCATGCCCATTGAGCTTCTGGAACCTGAATTCCAGTGAAATTGGCAGCCTGTAAGATCATGGCATTTTGGATATTAAATTAAAATATGTCAAGTTTCAAAGCCTCATCCACAAGGTTCCTGGAACTTCTCTTGCTCAAAGAGTCTCATCAAATGATTTTCCACCAGGGCACAGAACAAAGATGTAACAATTTGGGCAAATTGCACAAAGACTGCCTCTAATTATTTCAATGCTTTTGTAAAATGTCACTGTCAGTCATATCTTGGAGGTTGTGTGGTGCAATGGTTAGCACTCCAGCCACTTAGTTCGAAGTTCTGGGTTCAAGTCCGGCTCTCGGTCTTGACAAGTAAGGGAGTTGTGTTTAAAGTGTGACCAAACACATTGTGCATCAACTTGTAAATCCTTCTAACATATACCAATGTCAAGTGACAGGAAGCAAGTTTGAACCTCTACCATTGTTCTCTGTTGCTCCAGGCTACAACACGTATGTAAAAGTATATGTTAGCATAGTATCTCAGACTCCTTGGGGAGGGTTAGTTAGCTGACTGGATGCCATGGGTCAGATTGGTGTCAATGACATGGGGTTCAATTCTCGATGGGATGGATTCACAACCACCTACTTGCCACTGGGGGTTGCAAAGTTGTCGATCAGACCTATCCTCAGGCATAGGGCTCAAGAAGGTCCAGTATATTAAAAGGTTTTCTCAATTACAGATGCCTAGCCATACTGTCTGATGGTTACATTACTGGAAAGTTTAATGTTCACAGAATCCCTGGGGTGTGAAAACAGGCCATTCAGCCCATTGTGTCTGCTCTGGCCCTACGATGGGCAACCCATCCAGACTCATCTTCCCACCCTATCCTGTAATTCTGCAATTCCCATAGCTAATCTACCTGGCCTGCACATGCCTAGACACTATGGGGGAATTTAGCATGGTCAATCCACCTAAACTGCACATCATTGGCCTGTGGGAGAAAACCCACACGTACCGGGGGCGAATGTAGAAATTCCACACATTCACCCAAGACTGGGATCCAATCTGGGTCCCTGGTGCTATGGGGCAGCAGTACCCACTGAACCACCATGTTGTCCTATTAAGTTTTCATTAAAAGGAGAAAAATATGACATGTATTTGCTTTTAATGTTTACCCTGAAACATGTATCTTATGTCCGAGTGCATTCAAAAGGGATTCCCAAATAGATTTTGAGTGTGGCAGTTGGATCTGCAAAGTCAAGGGGCACTGTCATCAGCCAGGCGGTCCTGGCACAGTAAGTAAATAGCATCAGCTGATTTAATCACAGGTTTGGACACTGCTAGTCACTTGAGGGAAGTCAGGATCAAGGGTTCAATAACATTCCAGTCTGGAATTTTGGTTTTGCACAGTTCTGTAGATCCAGTGTCACCATATGGGGGATTGATGGTAAACCAGGCAGAAGCTGTACTGAGATTGGACTGGGAACTGGTCACTCATCAGTTAGAGTTATTCTTCCAAGTCAGTCATTCAGTCAGTCAGTGCTGAACAATGATAAGATACTATGCCACACTAGGTTAATTAAATGTGAGGCTGGATGAACACAGCAGGCCCAGCAGCATCTCAGGAGCACAAAAGCTGACGTTTCCGGCCTAGGCCCTTCATGATGAAGGGTCTAGGCCCGAAACGTCAGCTTTTGTGCTCCTGAGATGCTGCTGGGCCTGCTGTGTTCATCCAGCCTCACATTTTATTATCTTGGATTCTCCAGCATCTGCAGTTCCTATTATCACATGCCACACTAGGTGTTTGGGAAAGCAAAGCAGCTGTAGCTACAATGACAATTGATCAGATCGCTGATAAAGTGGCAATTTGTTTACAGATGCAACCTTCTATTTGCCAATAAAGTTCCATGTTTGTCACCTATGTGGCCCTAGAATCTTTTCTCTTTGATTCCCTCCTACCATGTGTACTGTGAACAATTAATCATAGCTGACAGTGATGTCTCTCTATTGTCCAGACGTGGCTCCAAAAACTACCAAGTGATTGCTTTATCTCTTCTTCCACAGATAGCCGACAGCTCCCATTCAGAACATAAGGTCGCATTGCTAACATCTGGCTTCATCCTACACCAGGACCTATCTCTTTGCTTCAGTTCCTGAACGGCTGCTTTTACAGTTCTTTTAGAGTTAGACCCTTTGGAATAACATTTACCTTGCTCAGAGGTAGTAAGAACTGTCAGTGTTGGAGTCGGAGGAGCTTTCCAAAAAAGGGTCCTGACCCGTAACATCAACTTTCCTGCTCCTCTGATGCTGCCTGGCCTACTGTGCTTTTCCAGCTCCACGCTGTGTTATTACCATTTACCTTGCAGTATCTCACAACTTAATACCTCACAGGAAATGAACCCTTCTCATCTTTTCTTATAGATAGTAAATTTATAAAAGTTCACACTTGATAAAAGTTTAATTTACCTAAATCCTGTATAAATCATATCAAGGCTCCATATCAGCCTTCTTAAAAAAGATTAAAGCTCATATCGCCTTACAAAAGCACTGGCAATCATCTCTTTCTGTGTAGTAAGATGTTGGAAAAAGATTGCCAAAAAAATAGTTAGAAAACCTCTCTAATTTGCTGATCACTTATAATCTTAGGAACACAGGCACACAGGAATCATTAGACAACAAAATGGCATAATCCATCTGTGTCACTTTTACGATTCTGCCAGTTGCACAATGCAACATTAATGGAGTTGTTGACTAACCACGGCAATCAATCTCTATCAATTGATTTCTAGTTGACCGACGTATGGAAAGCCCAGTGGTGGAGAGCTTAAGCAACCATAGTGCAAAAATCACTCCCAAGAACGTGATGCTTATTAGGTGGCACTTAATAAAGGTGATAGAGGTCTTGCCCACCAACAGGAGACCTGGTGAAAACCTGTTTTGCCTCTTCTCAGGAAAGCCCCCTCCAATAAATGCCAATCAAATAGTTAACAGACATACTACGTGCCATGCTCATGATCAAGGACCCTTCAGAGTCCAACAGCTCTTTGTTCAGCAGCGCCACTTAAGAGGCAGTGGTTGCTATTGGTACAACACCCATGTGAAGCTGAGGATTGCGATGGATTCCAGCACCACGAAGTGATAGCTGGTACAGAGAAGCAGATTAAGGGCTGTTCAGGACTGGGGATTTAAACTTAGAATAGGACTGTGGCTCTCATTAGGTTCCTTTTCCTAATGCCAGATCCCCTGACCAATACTGAGTACCTGACAATTAGCGACTGTCTGAAAACTCACAAGGAAACAAAACAGGCTTGCTCTTTGGACGTCCCAAATGATGAGAGTCCCAGGTACTGCAGAGAGAATAGTAGGAGAGGCAGGATGTCAATTGGTGGCACTCTGGAAAGGCTATCCAAATGTCTTACAATCTTGAAATGGACAGGAGCACTCGGGTCACCACCGTCATCCTCTCACGTGACCTCTAAATGCACCCTCACCACCAAATCCACCATAGACATTGGCATTAAGTCCCATCTAATATGTGCCATGCCTCAAATTACTAAAACATTTCAGTTATTTTTCGCGACATCTGTCCTTAGAGGGCCCCGAGCACATCAAATTGAAGCTGCATAAATGGAGAACAGCATCATTTTCATATCCAACCCCCAAGGATTTCAGAGGCCTGACTGCCCCAACCATCTTCCTGGTGATGGTTGATTTACAGGCCTGGGCTGTAATGGCAGTAAAGCCAATAAAAATGCCTGAGATTGTGGGTGGCTGGCACAGCTTGACTGGGTGAGGTTGGCACTGCCAATGTGTGTGAGAGACCACAAGGCAGCCTCATGGTGGAGATAATGGGAACTGCAGATGCTGGAGAATTCCAAGATAATAAAATGTGAGGCTGGATGAACACAGCAGGCCAAGCAGCATCTCAGGAGCACAAAAGCTGACGTTTCGGGCCTAGACCCTGGCCTGCTGTGTTCATCCAGCCTCACATTTTATTATCTTGGAAGCCTCATGGTGGAGCTTGGTTTTCCATTGAGAAAGAAAATAAGACCATAGATTTCTGGCGTGATTGTTGAGGGAGAACCTTCCCAGGAGATGGTCTGCGCCTCCACTATAGATCTCTGGCACTCACACCTCGAGAGCAGTAGGGAATTAAAGGGGACAACCAGCTTACTATCAACAAACTGCCTCCAGGCATCTGCCAGGCTTCAATTTCAGCAGGAGGCCCATCTACAATCAGTCAGTGTTGGCATTACTAATTAACCTGCCAATGTTCACATAAATGCAACTAATTTGCAAGTGCCAGTTTTATCCTATTTCTGATATAATCATTTGAAGAAAGGAATGAGTTGCACTATTAACCAATTAGCATCTTTCCAAAACTTCCCTCCCCACCATCCCCACTGCCAGCTCTAAAGGCACCTCTGTGGTGCAAGGATGATAAAATTCCAACACCTCTGGATGAAATTTTTCCTTTTATTTCAGTGTCTTTTTAGTTTGAAATGTGTAGCACATCAGCTACGTTTTTATAATATTTAAACCTGACTTGCAAAGAAAATTGGTGCACATTTTACATGGTATTGGAGATTTTAGAAATATATTTTTTAAAATTAAATTTCAATTTGTTTCACTTGGTCTATACAGACCAATAAAAAAATAATATGATGTTGGTGCTTCATACTAAGAAAATCAAATAACTAAATATTAATTTAATTCATTTAATCTGCTCTGCTTCACACATACATATCTCACCATTATGATGTTTCGAACTACTCATTGCTGGTGAATGATGCATTTCATGTGTATTTTAATGTAAAGTAAAAATAGACGAGAAAAAAAATAGACTTGCCATTTTATTTCCCATTTTAGTTGAGCATATCTTTTCTGAACTAACAATCCTAAACTTGTCATTACTTTCACATTCACAAAATTAAAATGCTGTGACACTTCCATAACTTTAGACATGAATGACTCATTGGGTTGGGTAGAGTCCTGTAACCTGGCCAGATTCAGGTAAACTGACCCAAGCTATTTACTTTTTACTGGATGCAAACAAACTATGGACACACAGTAATATTCATGATAAAATGTCAAAGTTATACATATGGTTGAAAGCTACAAAAGCTGTACTTTCCTATTTCTGACAAAATTGAGGTTTTGTCATTAATCAGAACTATCAAGGGTAAGTATATAAACTTTGATCATGGCACCAGTCATTACTGGGTGCAGAAAGATCTAGACCAATTCAATGGCCACGAAACATGCATATTAAAAGACTTTCTACTAATGTGAAGACATGGGTCTGTCTAATTTGATATCAGTACGGTAGATCACAGTACAGGGATCACAGTGCATGTTTGCCCTTTTCTGTCTCCTCAAATGAAGCAGCATTTAAACGAACCCTAATCCTAGCTGTAACCTTAACCCTAACCCTAAACCTAACCCTATCTTTGCACTGTCTGCTAATCATCTTGATTGCAACATGCAGTGTAGCACTAACAGCCCCATTAAGTGGCTGTAGGCCTTAGCAGGATTGTGAGAAACTAACACTGATTAAAGGTAGCATAAAACCAGCCTGAAGGGCTCATTGCACAATGGTAGTATCCCTACTTCTGGTCTGGAAAGCCCGAGTTCAAGAGGTGTGTTACAACATGCCTGAAGAAGGTTGATCATAGATTTCTAAAGCCAGGCTGAGCCTATTAAAGGGAAGGTGCATTGTTGCTGATCAATTGGAAAATACAGATAGAATAGCACAATAGAGCCATGTGTGAATGTTTAATGCTCTTCTAGAGGCTGTGATCGAGGGGATGTTGAAAGGAAAGATATGCTCTGTGCAATAGGGCCAGGTGGCTCTCCAGATGAATTGTTAAAAAGCTGTGGGATCTTATTGTTTTGGTGGCCAAAACCAAGGGTCAAACCCAGAGCATCAGAATTCATTGTTGCAAAAAGTTCAACAATGTAAAATGAGCAGGAAAGATTAGTGAATATATTCTCAAACGTACCCCATCAAAAGCACCATTAGCCTCAAGCACGACACAATTTGTCCCTTTGCTCAGCTATCATGAATGCAAGTTTATCTTTAATGCAAAGATATGTCTCTTTTAATCAGGGCTTATACCTAAAAGACAGCTTCATCTCAACATTACACACTTGGCACTGCATTCACACTCACAATTCATAGTTGGATTCAATTTTCACAAATCTTTTGTGATCATGAGGTTTAATCTATTTATCACAAAGAAAATCTTCCTCAGACTGAAACAAATGGCCCCACTTATGAAATATGTATTTCTGAGTGAGTGCATTGTCATTGTCCTGTACTAGCCTTCATTAAAGTAATTTGCTTTTATGTCTTCCTGCTTTAACAAAATAAACCCCTGTTAATACGCATGAAAATAACCAGTGCTAAGTGACACTTGGATCTTGGGCCAACTGTGAAATATGCAACACTAATCCACAAAGTATATATGTTAAAGTAATTTCAACAGATTAATTAGATACATGCCCTGAAGAGAGGCTGCTGTGGTACAACAGTGATAGTTGTCCTACCTTTGATCCAGGAGGTCAGGGTTCAAGTCCCACCTGTTTTAGAGATGTGCATTAATATCTCTAAACAGATTGATTAGGAAATGTCTATACTCCGTCAAGTTGATTTTCACCTCGGTCTCACCATAGGGTTGTACGCTAACTGTTCTATATAAAAGGCTTATTTTACATTGGAGGTCTATCCCTTCTGTATCTTTATGTGGATAAGCTTTCCTGTCAGAAACAGACAGCAGCCTTATTCATATAAATAATAGGGGTCAACTGAAATGGTTAGGAGTCAGCGGTAATTAAATTTCATTTGTGCTGCTGGCAAGAATGTTATGGGGACTCCTGTGGGACAGTGGTAATGACCCTTCCTCTAGACTAGGAGAGCCAGGCTCAAGTCCCATCTGCTCCAGAGGTGTGTAATAACATTGCTGAACAGGCGGATTAGGGAAAATGGGTGAAATAAAACTTAAATTTCTTTCAGCACTGCCACTTTCTCAGCCCACTCACGCACCATTGAATGTTGTAGGCTGCAAGACAGCCATTTGCAGTGCGAGTTCACGGGATGATAAATTTCAGGCAGATAAAGGTAGAAGCAAGTCTAGCTTGCCTAATTTTCTTCAAACGCTTTGAGACATATCTTCCATATCTGATGCAGTCTTCACATTTCCCTGCCACTTCAATCAGCATTGAGAGTCCCTAGCTCTTCAGCCCTCTCATTTAGGGTAATTCTGCAAGCTCATATCAATCTTTGCCCTCTCTATGTTTCATGATCCCTGAAAAAGTATGCTGCCTAAAAGCAGCTCAATTAACACTGCTGACCAATAAGTTTACCATGATTGATTGATTTATTGTTATCATATGTACCGAGATACAGTGAAAAGTGTTGTTTTCCATATTATACAGGCAGATTGTAGCAAACAAAGTACATCAGGGTTACAGCAAAGAGTACAGAATACAACATTACAGCCACAGAGAAGGTGAAGAGAGAGAGATCAGAATTAACATTTGAGGGGTCTGTTCGAAAGTCTGATAACAGCAGGGAAGAAACTGTTCTTGAATCTGTTTGTCCATGTGTTCAAATTTCCATATCTTTCTGAGTGCATTTACTGCACAGTGGTGTCTGGGCCAGATGATCTGTTTGAAGTCCCACCTGTTCCAGAAATGTGCTGTAACAAGTTGGTTTGAAAATAAAGGCTGTGGGCAGAATTTGATGCAGGCAGTGGGTGTCTGGATAGCCACCTGGAGAACCAGTCAGAATCCTCTTATGCCCCCTTTTGGGAAGACCTGTTATTTACCAATGAGATATTTAAGTAAGCAGTGGCCATTGGATGAAGGACCCGAAGGGTAGAAATCCGGCCTGTGAGAGCTGCTATCCAAGTACAGACAGCACCAACACTTAGGCATTTACAACCTCTAGGACTCAAAATTGAGTTCAATGGCTTCAAAACATGATCTGTGTCCTCTATGTTTCCTACATCACTGAGGGACGTAGGATCATTGAGGGATCCAGGATCACTGAGGGACTTGAGATCACATGAGGGACTTGAGATCACTGAGGGACCTAGAATCACAACTTAGTATCACTCAGTGACCCGGAATTGCTGAAGTACTTGAAATCACTGAAGGACTCGGGATCACTGAGGGATCTGGGATTCTCTTCAGGCCCCAAGATCATGGATGGGCACTGGACAGCTGAGGCTCGTAAAGCTGCCAAGAATAATTAAGGAATCCCAGTCACAGGGGAGTGAACGTTGGGTGGAGGTTATGAAGTAGCGGTTATTGGGGGAATGGGTTTGGTGGTCACAAATCTTGCCTCAGGAGGATTGCATTAAATTCCACCCAGTGATATTGATTTTGGGCAGAAGTGTAAACTGGATGTTTCAAATCACAGTCTGATTTACATCTCTCTTGAATTTTATTCCCTTTGGAGTCATAGAGGGAAGATATAAAAGTGCTTGCTCATTTGTTAATTCCCATTGTACACTGTGTCATAAAGGCAAAATCACACAACACTGCTCTGAATTAGGGTCTGAAAAAGTGTTCAAGTCAAGAGACTCTCCTTACAATTGAGTAAAATTTGTCAGCTATTGTGGTCCTAATCAGATCTGATATATAATAGATCAGAAGTGATACATATCTTCTTGTGCATTTTACACTGGCCCTACCTCTGCTAATATCATTTTTCAGGTGAAATAAACTTCTAATATATTCATAAATCTTTCTTAAACCTTCATTCAGCTTGCTTGATGCCAACAGTACTTCAAGTAATTGATTTTTTTAAGCCTGTAGCAAATGAAAGACAGTTCATATGATGATTATGCATCAAAAATAATTGTCTGCCTGTGGAAAATTCTGACATTGTCTGTGCATGTCAAAGGTGCTACATGAATGCAAGTTCATCCTTAATGCAAAGACATCTTCACATGCAGTTTTTGAAGTTGTCACTTTCTTTTAACTGTGTTTTGCTTTGCTATGTAGAACAGTAGTCCTGCTAAATGAATGAACTGTAGCCTGCTGCCAGACTAATGTAACTGCTGCCCTTAACACTGAACAAGGTATATCTTCAAACCAATACAAATGCACATATATAGCATGAAAAGTGTTGATGGTGCCAAATTCCAAATGGCCTTTAGCCATTTTTGTTTGATTTATTTATTTATTGTCCTCAACAATCTTTCTCCTTATGTATTTTTCACTGACTCTTTGCTGGGCAAAGAACAACAACACTACCATTTTTACCACAATTTAAGCTGTAACAGCTCATCTTTTAACCAAATACACTGCTGGTCGATATCATAGCATCAGCTAATTAATTCTTCTTATACTTCAGGAAGGGAATCATTAATAAACAGTTCAGATGAAAGACTTTTAACTTTTCTTGCCCCATTAGTACTCTCAGGAAACAGTTCCAGTGTGAAGGTGCTTCTAAATTGTCAACACACCAGTTCCTAACAAATCTTTTGTAAAATTCTTCCTTCAATAACTTGCAATGTATTCCACCAGTGGAAAAGATGAGAGCACCATTCAAAACTGACCAATAGCAAAATACATTTAGGCAAAGGAATAAAGACAGGGAAAACATGATTGTATTCACTCCATTTAAAATCTTAATATTAATGGGTTGGTGTGAAAACAGATATTTGCAGCATATTGACAGATTCAGAAAGATCTGTTTTCTGTTTCTCACTTACTGTCGCACTGCCAACTTTCTGATGATAATTAGGTAAAGGTGACTTTGCATATTTAGCGTGGGAATTTTCAAACTTGACTTTGTTAATTTGATGGCTGCTGTAGCCATGTGTTTGAGAAGGTGGAATGGGATTATATTATATATTATAAACAATGGGAGGTTTGCATTTGCTGGCAGAACGTCAATGGGACAAAGCCATTGCGTCACTCGGTATGCTGCATTGTAAAAGATTTCACTAAAACAGGCTAACCAGCAAATTAAGTGAATATCTGATCAATCTGAAAAAGTTTAACTGACTGAAACTTAACCGCTACTTGTATTTCTCTATATTTCACAGGTTGTTCTACTTTAATTAAAGGCACTAAAATGACCGATGATAACCTTCCACCAGACCAAAGACCATGAGCTGCCAATCAGAAGTCAGTATCTGTATTGAATGACAGTGCCACTGGGAAGTTGGTGGCTGCTACTGGTATGACACCCACACGATGGTGAGCGCCATCCCTGGATCGACAGGAAAAATAGAAACTGCTGGAAAAGCTCAGCAGTTCTGGCAGCATCTGTGAAGAGTACTCAGGGTTAATGTTTCAGGTCCAGTGACCCTTCTTGCTGCCAGTTCCAGCAATTCCTGTCTTTGCTGCTGATTCCCAGCATCCAGAGTTCTTTTAAGTTTTTATCTAGATTCATGACCACAGGTGAGTGTTGGTAGGAAGAAGGTGTCAGGGAATGGGTGTCAGCATATGCTGAACAACCCATTCCACCTGTCACTGCATTAATATAAACAGAGACAGGATGAGATCCTTAATAGTGAACTTTTATTATCCACTTAGCGACTTCAGTTGGCAGAGGCCCATGGAGACAGCCCATTGGCCTTCCAGCCACAGACGTAACTGAGGTAGATGTGGGTAGCCACTGGATCCCCATTCTACCAACATTTTGCCTAAGTAAACAGCCAGTTGCTATATAAGTTGCCTAAGGAGAAGGAATTAAATTCCACCCGATGTTTCAAGTGAGATCTTTCATTTAAAATTGAAAAATTTGGAGAAATGTAATAATATCTTTGCAACTGAAGGCAAGGCAGCATAGGAAGGAGGATTAAAAAGCAAGGCTTATGTCAATCATCCACCAAATTTCAACTTTTCTGATCACATGGCTAATTTTGTAGTGTCCTCTTCATTTATGCTGCCACTACCCAGGCAACTGAGAATCATATTATGATACTCGGCTTATAGGGCATTCACAGTGAAGGATGGAGGTATAATTCTGCTGTTCAATAACAGATAAGACAAATTAAGCTGATATTATAGCAAGTATATAGAATCATAGAATAGACTAGAAGAATTTTACAGTTTAAAAGAGGCCATTTGGCTCATTGTGTCTGTACTGGCTCCCAAAAGAACTACCCAGCTAGTCCAATTCTCCAGCCCTATCTCTATAGCCCTCTAAATTCATCATTTGCAAAATATATCCAGTTCTCTTATGTAAACCCATACAGAATCCGTCTTCACCACCCCAAAGCAGATGATTCCAAATCCTACCAACTCTCTGAGTAAAGAAATTTTTCCTCATCTCAATCCTAGCTCTGTTGCTAACAAACTTGAAATTGTGACCTCTAGCTACTGATACAGCACGTAGTCGAAAGGGATTTTGCTTTTTACCCCTATCAAAATTGTTCATTATTTTGAATACCTCACCCCTTGATGTTTTCAGCTCCAAGGACAGTAAGCCCAATGTCTCTCATTTTTTCTTGTGTTTAAAATCCCTCATCCTGGCCTGATGCTTTGCACTCTCTGCAGCGCTTTAACATCCTTTCTAAAATAAGGTACTGAGAACTGAACACAATTCTTTACACATGATCAGACCAATGATTTGGAGAGTGCAGCATCATTACCTTGCTTTCATACTCTATGCCTTTATGCATAGGCCTAAAGATCTACTTAGCAACATTTTCAATTTGCCTGGTCACCTTCAGGGAATCACATACGTGAACCCTGAGGTCCCTCTACTCTTGTACTCCCCTCAAAGTTGTACCATTAAGCCTGTACTGTCTCTGCATGTTTCTTCCACCAAAATCATCACCAAACTTTTCTCTCCTTTGAAATTTATCTGCCAGGTGTCTGTCCATTTGGTGAACATTTCAATGTCCCTCTGAAGCGGCTCAGTGAACATATTTCAACTGGGTTCATTCTTCTGAGACTGAAGTTATTTGAGCATCAAGCTAAATATTTTTTGCCAGGATTAGCAGTGGGAGTTCTCTTCATTTTTCATTTTAACTGTTAGGAAATCAGAAGAAACTCTAGATTTTCCAAAGACCTTTTGACAAAATTACAGCCATGGATTGTGGAAGCCCAAGGTATTCTATATCATGTTTAAATTTTAACTGTAGTTATAGCTGTCCTGAAGTGTACCACATGTTACTATGTGGGTAGATATGCCAATCACTTTATACAGAAATCATAGAACGAGAATGAATGAATGTAAGTAATTGATGCAGGATTAAGCTGAATGACTGGTTGAACCTGTTCAATTAACCAATCAGAAACTTCACTTGCCTATCCTATCGCTACAAGTTTAATTCATTAAACGCTCCACATCACCGCTCAGCCTTGAATATATTCATATGTCAGTATACACAGCCCTCACAGGGTAGACACATCAAAGGTTCATATCCTAAAGAGTGAAGGAAATTCTCTTTCTCTCAGTCTCAAATAGTTGACTTCTTATCGTGAGACCATGAGTTTTTATTTCTGGAATTTTCAGTCAGGGAAATAACCCCTCATTTGCTCTATCACACCACTTAGGTATTTATTTTTTATTCTTTTCAATATGATTAGCTCTTGTCCTTTCTAAATACCAGAGAATCTAATTCCAAACTTTCTTCATGTGACAGTCCAGTCATCGCAGGAATTAATCTAATAAACTTTTGTCGCACCGCCTCTGAGGCAATTATGTTTCTCCTTAGCTAAGGAAGCAAAAGTTTCAGTCAGTATTCCAGGTGTGATCTTACAGGCCTGTACAAATCCACCAAAATGCCCTTACTCTTAAACTTCAATCATCATAGAATCCCCACAGTGTGGAACAAGTCCACATCAACCCTCCAAAGTGTATCCCTACCCCTTTCCCACATAACCCACCTAATCTACACATTTCTGAACACTGTGGGCAATTTAGCATGGCCAATCAACCAAACCTGCACATCTCTGCACTGTGGGAGGAAACCAGAGCACCCAGCAGAAACCCACACAGACACAGGGAGAATGTGCAAACATCACAAAGACAGTCGCTCAAGGCCAAAATCAAACCCATGGCCCTGGCACTCTGAGGCAGCAGTGCTAACCACTGAACCACTGTGCCACCTCTTTGCAATGATGGATAACATACCGTTTGTCCTCTAATTGCTTGCTGTGGTTGCATGCTTATCTTATGCGCAAGAACACAAAATATCATTGTGCACCAACATTTACTAGGCTCTCACTTCTTACAAAAAATCTGCTTTTCCATTTTCACTTCCAAAAGGAATTTCATACTTAACATGATGTATTTCTATCCCCAATACATAGGAAAATGTTATCCGCCAAACCCATGAAACTCAATCATGTGTAGTAATCCATTCCACAGCACCCATGGAATACCTTCTAAAATACCAAAATTTACTACATCCAACACATGCCCCTTTGCTAGCTCATTTGTTATGCCTTCAAGAGCCTCAAATAGATTTGTCAGACACAATTTCCTTTTTGTAAGATTGTATCAGGTCTTCCTCATCATGTTGTGATTTTTCAAGTCTCACCACAGCTGTAATCATAGGTTTTAGCACACGCCCTAATAGTGATGGCAAGATGACTTGTCTTTAGTTCCCTGGTTTCTCCCTTTCCTTTCCAGCAGGTACTTCCAACCAATGGGATCTAGTAAAGCTGCTTAATTGCCCAACTGAACAACAGTATTTCTGATGGTGTAGCACTCTGTCAATTAATGTCACCCTAGATAATATTTCCACAGTTTGGAATGGGTCTTAAACCCATAGCACTTTGACTCAAAGAAATTATGCCTTTCAACCTAGCCAAGTTGACAGACTGTTTGGATTCTTTTTTAACCCTTTGAAGCTTCGTATTGACCTATCTTATTTTACTCTCATATTTGAATACATTGTGTATCAGCTATCGTCTCCCATCAAGGTAATGATTCACCTCTCAATACCCCATCAATATGGGAATCTTGGCTCCATCTATGAGAGGTGAGAAAAAAAGAAGAGAAAATGAATTCTTTTTCACACTACGGATGTCTTAATTGATGTGTGATGGTTCCCATGGATATTTGCAGTTTGGTCAATTCCCTGATATGTGCTAGAGCTGATGAATGAGTTACAGGGGAAAAAAGTCAAATGGACACAATTAATTGAAAATTAAAGAACGGTAATAAATTTATTCATGAACTGAATAGTGATAAAAATGATTGTACATGTTCAACAAGAAGAAACCTTTAAGAAAGCAGAATTTCCATATATTATCAACCATTTTAAAAAATCTCTGCTTATTTTATATGTGATTCGAAGTAGGTCAAGTAACAATGGAAGTTGTCCTGCTGTAACTATATTCAATAATGGGAACTGATAGAAAAGGTGCAAAGTGGTTGGTGAGAGTGGAGCAGCAATCAAAGGAAACGTGAGTCAGAGATGGAATTATAATGCTATAGCACAGACTGTCTGACCTGTCCTTTTCTTCACTAGGAACAGCGAATCAGCAAATTTGTGCCAAAATAGTGAGGTTAACTGTTCTGGGAATTAAAAGCTATAATTAATCAGGGATTTATTCCAGGTGCGGTTTAAATTATACCAGATTAAAACACGGTGAGTACTTGGGAGCTTGGTGAGGTGTGAACATCTGTGCAGCAGCATGATATGTAATACTCTAAACCAATGTGCTTTAATAAAGTGTGATTGCAGCTTTCTGGATTGTTTAATCTTGGGGATTTCTCCTACTGATGCTTCCTTTGCTGATAATTTGAACTCTGAGGGCACACTGTGAATTCACATCAACTAGTGCAACATTGAACTCAGAAAGGATTTTGATGAACTTCTATCCAGAAGTCCCATGGTTTCCTCAACTACGTCAGAACTATGTTCTAAAAATATTCATAAAAATCATTCTAAACCCTTGTGGGTTGAATATATTGTAAAATCGCTCAACCCTTTCTGTGAATCTACATTTTATTCTCTCCTTAAAACCTACCCTTCTGAAAAAGTTTTTGGTTATCTCTTTTACTGTTTCTTCATTTGGCTCAATATCAAATGTTATTTGATAATCACTCCTGTGAACTGACTGGGATGTGTTATTATTTTAAAGAGACTGATAAAATTATTGTTGTAGAATAATATGCTCTCAGTATTTTGCTGTGCTGCATTACTTCCCTTTAATCGTCAACAAGTAAATCAGTCTGAATGTCAGTTTAAGCCTGCACATCCTGATCTGATAATAACACATGTTGCAACATTCCAAGGAATCAGGAATATTTTGAGTATATCACATGATGTTTGGCAGCCAATGCTAGAACTAGGAAGTAATTATTTTTGCAAAATATGCAGCTTTCATCACAGAAGAGTGAAGGGCATAGTTTTCTGTTCACATGGGACACTGAAAATTTGTGGAGCTGACATTTTGACCGGCAATAGAAGATGAAGTAAATGAGGGAACAAAACCCATAACAAAGATCTTGCATGCTATTGCAATTGGGCAGAAAACATTAGAGGACAACTTCAAAATTCGTGATTAAAAATACATGAAACATTGTAGAAAACTTGTATTAGACATTTCTGCATAATCATGAAAAACATTGTTCTGGATTTTTGCTACCTAGCGCATGTTCAGAAATTTCCTGTTTCTGTGGATAAACCCTCGTGTAATCACATATGTCTTGTACTCTATGGTGGGGTTTGGTTTGGGTAAAGAGTAGAGGCAGATCTACCAACCCCAGAAACAGATTTTAGATATCCACTGGTTTGTGAGAATGCTGTGCAGGTTTGATCAGAAACCCCACCGTGACATCCTGTCCTGGTTATGATAATAGATGTCAGACCCTGTGGATCCACACCCTCATTCAATCTAAATCCCACACCCAATCACCACAGCCCCATGCTCTCCATTCTAACTCAACTCATGCCTCAGCTATTGCTCATGGCTTCTCAAACACTCCATGCTAACTCAATGCCAACGCATGTCCATTTCCATGCTCATTCACCCACTATACATACATTCACAACCTATGAGTCAGAAAATAACAATAATAAGTTTGCAAATGCTGAGAGAAAACAAAAGCATTAAGATGTGTTATTTTGGGAAAAAGATAGTTGTTCCCACAATATTATAACGATGTCAATCAACTAGACCATTAAAGGTTCAATAACAGAGATTTGGAACACTACATACTGCTTAAGCTTGTTCAAATAAAGCTTGAAACATTGTAAAATCAGGAAGAACAAGTCATTACAATTTATTATATTAGCGATGTCAATAAAACTAAGTCAAGTCACTTTATTTGTTATCATGCCCGGCTACCTAGGATTATACCTATCTTAATTATGTATGCTGGAAACCTAGGCCAACAAAAGCATTAGATCAGAATGGAATCTATTTAGACAACCGGAGTGAGGTATTGAATTTGCTTTACCTTTTTGCGTGGTTATAGTTTATTATTTGATTCTGTCACTTTTTATCAATGCCTCAATGTTTATTTGGGAAAAGAAAAGTTGGTGGTGGGCATAAAAAGGGCAAGAGTTAACATTGAGAGAGACTACAGTACATGAGGATCCATGGAAACTGGCTGACGAACATAATTCTTTGAACTTACACTTCTAAAGGATCCCAGTTCCAGTCTGTGGTTCACAAATTCTTTGCTGGCTCCTAAATCATAGAGAAGCTGCCCAATTCCATAAGGTTTTTACCCCAGCAATAGAACCAGCCAGCATACGAACTTAGGGTGTGGGCCTGCATCCTTATTACACTCTGGTTAAAAATGCCAGCACCAGGAATGAGGGCAGGAATTCTGGAACTGAATCCCACCTACAATTTCTAAACGGATTTGGACGCAGGTTTATAAAAATTTTGTCCAATATTTTACACATTGATTGAGTGGAACACAATCGCTTTACAAGTACGTGGCAACACAAAGTGTAGCTGATGACTGAACTGTAACTGTGTATAACAGAGTCCAATGGGCTTCCATTTTCTTATCTCTCCTCCAATCTTTTTTTTATTCTTAAAGTTTTGGCGAAGTATTACCACGTTTGTGATTCAACAGTCAGGAAAGTGTAACACTTTGGAATTTTGCTGTGCACTTTATGAATTAGTTCTATTTTCAGCAACAATATGAACTAACAGCTGTTATAAACCCTGGTAATTTGATACACAGGAGTTAGAATTCCACATGGGATTATTAATCACCTAAAGTAACTTTGGCAGGACACCTACAGAAATCCTGGATGAACAGCACAATGTTTTTCCAGGGCTTCTACATACTCTATATTGGAATTGTAACAGCAAATTGCAAAATACTACAGCAGAAAATCAGTTCCGTACTGATTATCCTTCTTCCCAAACACATTTACTCTTTATAGACAGTGGTGATTGCTTCCAACCTTGGACATCAAAACCAGTCAATAATACTACTTGGGTTGTTAAAGCTATATGCATGTCTTTTTCATTATTGAACTCTTAAAAGCTTCAATTTTCTTCCTAGAAATGTGCTAAATATTGAATCGCAACTTTGCGAAACAGATTATCAATTTTTAACTCTGCAAATTACCTATGTGCCTTAATACTTTTACCACAATAGATGTGACCAAAACTTGAACATCTGGTGTCATTTGAAATATAATCCCTTATCATAATGCTATGATTATTTATTTAGCTTTTGATTAATTGAATTTAAGAGATTTGTGATATTTTAAACAATGAATGGTATTATAAAGGTGGGACTCCAGGTTTTAGTATAGATTGGATTCCGATTAAAAGTCACAGGATTGAAATGTTAACTCCTGTTTCTCTCCCTACAAGTGCTGCTAGGCATATTGAAATTTTCCGGAGTTTTCTGTGTTCATTTCAGTTTTCCAGGTTCTAAAGTGTTCTGTTTCTGTGTCAGAAACTGAAGAATGAGTGGTTTTGGAGGTTGGACTCTGTCTTTTATCACTGGCATCTGGCTTTAAATGCAACCCACAATTTTTCTTACAGTCCATCCTTAGTTGTGCTAAAGGACAGTAAGTAAATGGAAGATAACAAAGTGTGGAGGTGAATGAACACAGCAGGCCAAGCAGCATCTCAGGAGCACAAAAGCTGACGTTTCAGGCCTAGACCCTTCATCAGAGAGGTGAATGAAGATCTGATGAAGGGTCTAGGCCCGAAACGTCAGCTTTTGTGCTCCTGAGATGCTGCTTGGCCTGCTGTGTTCATCCAGCTCCACACTTTGTTATCTTGGATTCTACAGCATCTGCAGTTCCCATTATCATTCATCAGTAAGTAAATGGAGGCAATATCTAGACCTGGTCACACAGGGTAAGAAAATACCTTTTATAGTTAGGCTAATTTTTTTAATGACAAAGCTGCATTGAATTTTTTTTTTAAGATTTTGTGGCAGCACTCAAATTATGTAATTTATTAAATTTGATTTATGGAATGGTGTATCCTGAAATCAAAGCTTCTTGGAATAACCAGCAACAAGAACCCTTCTGTCACTAAAGAAATTAAAGTTCCTTTTTTGTTGAGGATCAGATTCATGATTCTCCCTATAATTTTAAAATATCCTGCTGTGGCTCTAGCTGCAATGTGAAGGAATCAAAGTATTTCAAGGACAGATAATAAAATGTGAGGCTGGATGAACACAGCAGGCCAAGCAGCATCTCAGGAGCACAAAAGCTGACGTTTCGGGCCTAGACCCTTCATCAGAGAGGGGGATGGGGGGAGGGAACTGGAATAAATAGGGAGAGAGGAGGAGGCGGACCGAAGATGGAGAGTAAAGAAGGTAGGTGGAGAGAGTGTAGGTGGGGAGGTAGGGAGGGGATAGGTCAGTCCAGGGAAGACGGACAGGTCAAGGAGGTGGGATGAGGTTAGTAGGTAGCGGGGGGAGCGGCTTGGGGTGGGAGGAAGGAATGGGTGAGAGGAAGAACCGGTTAGGGAGGCAGAGACAGGTTGGACTGGTTTTGGGATACAGTGGGTGGGGGGGAAGAGCTGGGCTGGTTGTGTGGTGCAGTGGGGGGAGGGGACGAACTGGGCTGGTTGAGGGATGCAGTAGGGGAAGGGGAGATTTTGAAACTGGTGGAGTCCACATTGATACCATATGGCTGCAGGGTTCCCAGGCGGAATATGAGTTGCTGTTCCTGCAACCTTCGGGTGGCATCATTGTGGCAGTGCAGGAGGCCCATGATGGACATGTCATCAAGAGAATGGGAGGGGGAGTGGAAATGGTTTGCGACTGGGAGGTGCAGTTGTTTTTTGCGAACTGAGCGGAGGTGTTCTGCAAAGCGGTCCCCAAGCCTCCGCTTGGTTTCCCCAATGTAGAGGAAGCCACACCGGGTACAGTGGATGCAGTATACCACATTGGCAGATGTGCAGGTGAACCTCTGCTTGATGTGGAATGTCATCTTGGGGCCTGGGATGGGGGTGAGGGAGGAGGTGTGGGGACAAGTGTAGCATTTCTTGCGGTTGCAGGGGAAGGTGCCGGGTGTGGTGGGGTTGGAGGGCAGTGTGGAGCGAACAAGGGAGTCGCGGAGAGAGTGGTCTCTCCGGAAAGCAGACAGGGGAGGGGATGGAAAAATGTCTTGGGTGGTGGGGTTGGATTGTAAATGGTGGAAGTGTCGGAGGATAATGCGTTGTATGTAAATGGCGGAAGTGTCGGAGGATAATGCGTTGTATGTAAATGGCGGAAGTGTCGGAGGATAATGCGTTGTATGTAAATGGCGGAAGTGTCGGAGGATAATGCGTTGTATGTAAATGGCGGAAGTGTCGGAGGATAATGCGTTGTATTTTTCAATCCCCTCTCCTGTCTGCTTTCCGGAGAGACCACTCTCTCCGCGACTCCCTTGTTCGCTCCACACTGCCCTCCAACCCCACCACACCCGGCACCTTCCCCTGCAACCGCAAGAAATGCTACACTTGTCCCCACACCTCCTCCCTCACCCCCATCCCAGGCCCCAAGATGACATTCCACATCAAGCAGAGGTTCACCTGCACATCTGCCAATGTGGTATACTGCATCCATTGTACCCGGTGCGGCTTCCTCTACATTGGGGAAACCAAGCGGAGGCTTGGGGACTGCTTTGCAGAACACCTCCGCTCAGTTAGCAAAAAACAACTGCACCTCCCAGTCGCAAACCATTTCCACTCCCCCTCCCATTCTCTTGATGACATGTCCATCATGGGCCTCCTGCACTGCCACAATGATGCCACCCGAAGGTTGCAGGAACAGCAACTCATATTCCGCCTGGGAACCCTGCAGCCATATGGTATCAATGTGGACTTCACCAGTTTCAAAATCTCCCCTTCCCCTACTGCATCCCTCAACCAGCCCAGTTCGTCCCCTCCCCTCACTGCACCACACAACCAGCCCAGCTCTTCCCCCCCACCCACTGTATCCCAAAACCAGTCCAACCTGTCTCTGCCTCCCTAACCTGATCTTCCTCTCACCCATCCCTTCCTCCCACCCCAAGCCGCACCCCCCGCTAACTACTAACCTCATCCCACCTCCTTGACCTGTCCGTCTTCCCTGGATTGACCTATCCCCTCCCTACCTCCCCACCTATACTCTCTCCACCTATCTTCTTTACTCTCCATCTTCGGTCCGCCTCCCCCTCTCTCCCTATTTATTCCAGAACCCTCTCCCCATCCCCCTCTCTGATGAAGGGTCTAGGCCCGAAACGTCAGCTTTTGTGCTCCTGAGATGCTGCTGGGCCTGCTGTGTTCATCCAGCCTCACATTTTATTATCTTGGAATCTCCAGCATCTGCAGTTCCCATTATCTCTATTTCAAGGACAGGCCTTGTTCAGATATTTAATGAAAAGAGTGATGCAAACAGAGATAAAATTGGAACCTTGCCAATAGGTGCAAAGTAACGCCACTCAAATTGAATCAGATTATAAATTAAATTTACTGCTCCGTCTCAGTAATAGCCATTAATATCTGAAGTGTGCTGTCACTGAAATTTATTGTGTATTGTAGGTTCAATGCTTGGTAATCATTATTACCATGACTGTAAGGCAATTTAATAAAAGGTGTTGTTGTGTCCTTCAACCACAATTTCATTTGCAGCATCTCCAGAATTTTCAATATCAAAGCATTTATTCAATGAATGACTGACATGAAGCTTCAGTCACAAATTCAGCATTAGATATATAGATATGCTGCAGAATCCAAAGGAGATATTTTAAGGTCACTGGGAACACTTTCCTTTTGTGTGTGGTAACATCAAAAGGAAATTGAAGGAAGTTTCTTTCCAACTGGAGTCTGCATTAAAACCAAAATCAAGTTCACACTTACATCAGAAATTTGTTAAAGGAGGGTTACCAGCCAAAGGATGAACAACCAGCAGGGAAAGAACATTAAGCTGCATGTGTAACATTAGGCTATGGAGTCACACCAGGCCCATAAGAAACACTTCCCACAGAAAGTACATGAGCCACAGCACAAACATCAGCCATTGTAAGGACACCAACTTGAGACGGGTTATCAGTCAGAAGAAGGGCACCAATCAGAGGAGTATACCAACCACAGCTGATGTACTAACGAAACAAAGCACACAGGCCAAAAGAGAGACACACGCAGGACAAAGAACCCCCATTAGAAAAGAGAGACACAATTCAGTGGAGAAATACCAACTGGGGCAGGAAATAATCCTCACTGATTCTCAGGAATTGAGAAAATAATTTGGATTGGGATCCATATATTATGTGACCCCATGATCCCATCAGGGTGTGATACAGGAGTTGAGAGATGTCAGATATGTGACACTGATCTTGTAACCAACAATGTCTTCAAGCCAACCCTGCACAGATCAAACGGAAAACTGTTACGTCTGATCTGTTGGGCTTAAATATACAAAGGCATTAAAAGTACCATGTAAGTCAATGAACAAATGAAAAGTAAGGACACAAAGCAACATAAATGATCTTTCAAAATAAAATGGCCTTCTAAACCCACAACCAGTTTCATCTAAAAGGACAAGAGCAGCAGGTACATGGGAACACCACCATGTGCAAGCCCCCTCCAAACCATTCACCATTGTGACTTGGAAATATATCACCCTTCCTTCACTATCACTAGGTCAAAATCCAAGAATTCTCTCCCTGGTGGCATTGTGGATCTATCTACACAAAATGGGTTGCAATGGTCAGGAAGTCAGCTCACCACCACCTTCTCAAGGGCAACTAGGAACAGAGAACAAACGCTGGCCAGCCAGCAACACCTATGTCCCACACGTGAACTAAAATAAAACTAATTTCAACATGCATTAAATTACTGAACCTCTTGAACAATGCAGTTAATTTGAGCTTGGTATTGGAATACAATTATGACATCATTCTTCATTTAAGGTAATCATCCTTGTCAAAGAAGAAAATTAATGTTAGTCTGTTTGTAATATTAAAGTGAAGTATGATCGAATGCTATACATTAATTTGCGCATCTTCTCCATGCACTTATTTATAAGAATTTTGGCATTGCTGTGGCTCAGTAGTTAGCTAGTGCAGCCTCACAGCACCAAGGACGTGGGTTCAATTCCAGCCTCTGGCGACTGTCTGCATGGAGTTTGCGAATTCTCCCCTTGTCTTCTTGGGTTTCCTCCAGGCCCTCTAGTTTCCTCCCACAGTCCAAAGATGTGCATGGTAGGTGGATTTGCCAAGTTAAATTGTCCATCATGTCCGGGGATGCATTGTTTAGCCATGGGGAATACAGGGATACACGAGGTAGGTGGATTTGCCTGGGATGCTGTTTAGAGAGTCAGTGTGGACTTGTCGGGCTGAATGGCCTGTTCCCACACTATAGGGATTCTACTCATGAATATTTATTTACTCATGTCAAGAGCTGAATGAAAGGAGTTAAAGGCAGTATTTAGAGAGCAGTGGTCATACTAATATGATGTGAGCAATGGGAAGGCAACTGGAGACCCACACCTGGTGTGAGACCTAAGTCAGGTCAGTTCTGATCAGTTGTGGTCTGCTGTAGAACATTGGGTGCAGGAGGATGGGAAATAAGTTGTGCTGAGTAAGTGTTCTCAGACTGGATATGGAGATTGAGGGAAAGGGGTGGATGGACTGGAATCATGCTTTGAAAGATAACCCAGGCAAAAGGATGGGTTCACTCTATAAAAATTGACATAGGGCAGTCATAACTCAGTTACAAACAGGTGTAGATTCGTGAAGAAATTGTTCTGACATAGGCAATAATGAATAAATCTCAAATCAGAGAAGTGTTAAAGTTGCTTGTATAGGATTTGGCAAGCATCATATTGATCGAGTGGGGCGCATTCTTCAACGTTTGGAATGAAAGAACATCATTGGAAAAAGCAAGAGCAAAGTTCTGCTCTGCAACCTATACCTGTTACCAGGATGCTGGATGGATTTCCTTCTGCAGTATTAGTAAATAAATCAATGCAATATGTCACTAAACTACATAGTAGCCCTTGAACAAGATGTAGTTTCTGAATTAGCATCTATATTGTTGGAGGTGGGAAACAGGAAGGGAGTGATGAGCTCAATGCGTATTTCTTTAGACCACCAAATCATGGGGTGGAAGGAGGAGAGAACATTTGTTGATAGATTATAGAAATCTACAGGACAAGTAGTATTGCGATAGTTGGTAATTTTCAATTACCTGAGAGTAGACTGGGAAAAAGGTAAAGTATGGGACATGGAAGGGGTAAAATTCCTGCAATGTAGATTTGATACCTTCTGAGAATAATTGGCAACAGGTGCCTTAGTGGTTCAAAAGCTGCCTGGCCACACTTTTAAACATGTTGAACCCTTTGCCCTAGACTTAACTAATCACCCTCACATCCCAGATACCAGACCCAAATACTCCTCCCTCTTTCCCCAAGCATCAGACCCAAACACCTCTCCCCTTTCCCCAGGGACGAGACCCAAACTCTCCTCCCACTTCCATCAGGTGCCAGACTTGAAAGGAAACTGACCACGGTCCATCCCTCGCACCCTCTATCACCCTCAGAGTGAAAAAAATGACTCTGAAAAGAATTTAGACCTCAAGCAAAAGCCTAGGTCCAACTGACCAGTTATCAAATTGAGAATCTTCTGCAACTGTGTGAATGACACCAAAGTGATATCAACATGAAAAATCAAAAGAAATGTGAGACATTCACAGTATTCCACCCTCATGGTTTGGTCTCTCTATGGAATTAGTTGTTTTTTGCCTATGATTTCCACCCATGATATTTCTATGGAGCTGTTCATCTTACTTGTGAATCAATGTATACATATTTGGGTTTAAACAGACCGTGTAAGTTTACGTAGTAGGAGTTAATAATCCATTCTGCCTTTTGTTAAAGGATAAGTTTGTTTATAATCAATATGTCACTGGTGTGAGCTTCTTTTGTCCTAGATAGCAGTTATAGTTAGACAAAGTTAACCATCATAGTAATTCAACTGGTCATTCATTTATTTGTGATGATCCACAAATTTGTGGGGCTTGTTTACCAGTGTATTCCTCTCATCAGGGTCATCATACCTTGCATGTATGATGTGTTGTAGAATCAATGACAAACATTAAGGTCATTGAAAAATGAGCAGGGATATTTGAAGCGAGCTTTGCTAAAATGACATTGTCCTAAAAATAAGTAGCAAAAGAATGTGAGATCTTGCTGTGGGTTTTTTGTGTCCAAACCAATCTGTTACAAAGCTCTTTAAGACAGTGACAATGGCACTTGAGGGTCAAATTATATTCTCTGTGTTAGAGCAATAGAGTCGTACATTCAGAAACAGACCCTTCAATCCAACTTATCCGTGCTGACCAGACATTCCTATCTGACCGAGTCACATTTGCTTGCATTTGGCCTATATTCCTCTAAACCCTTCCTATTCATACACCCATCCTGATATCTTTTAAATGGTGTAATTGAATCTGCCTCCACCGCTTAGTCTTTAAAATCTTTATATAATTTAGGTTGAGGTAAATATCTGCGGATGTTCTGTTTACCGCAGCTCATCTTATTTGCTGTACATTGTCAATTAACACAAAACACAAGTTATAAAATTATATACAAGTATGCACTTTGAACAAAGTTTTCATTTCAAAATAACAAAGTGCTGACTTTTGACAGCTGTGAGTCAGTTGGCAGCACTTCTACCTGTGAATCAGAAGATTGTGCATTCAAATCCCAACCCATAAACTGGAGCACAAGATCTAGACTAATACGTCAATGCAGCACTGCTGCCTAGTAGAAACTTTAAACTGAGGCCCTGCCTAATTTCTCAGATTGACGTAAATAATCCCTCAGCACAAAGGAACAGCCGGGGAGTTCTTCCTGGCCATGTTTATCCCTCAATTAACGTCATTAAAATGATTATCTGGTCATTATCACATTGCACTCTGTAGAATGTTGTTGTACACAGATTGGCTGCCTATTCCGCCTGTCCCTACCAACCCCTCCATTTTTCTACAGTACAAAAACCTATTGATTTAGTTGTAAAATGCTTCAGTACACTCTGCTTCAGTGAAGGGCACTGTAGAAAATGCAGGCCTTTCCTTCTCGGTGAAATCTTGCTGCAGGTATCACTTGTCGATTTCAATAAAGAAACTAATTTACATCGCTCCCAAAGATCATGACAATGATCCATTAAGGTTAAATTCTATTATGTGTGTCTTCTGAAAATATGCAAATTATTTATCCAAGAAATATGTCTTTAGACATCCTGTCAGCTCTAGTTTCCAATGTTCATCTCATTTGCTGTGTGCTCCTTAGGGACGGAGGCAAAATTGTGTAACGCAGTGCCCTCAAAGAACTAAACGTGTATGTTCCACAAAATGCACATTATTTGCGTAAATTTGAGTTGCATTGAGTTTTTTGGAGAGCTTGTTGCCACAAGATCTCATGGGTTTTCCTGCTGTATCTTAAAAAAACTCATTTCATGAATTACCCACCATGTCCCCATGGCATCTGTCATGCCTGATTTCTACTCTGTCTTACCAATTGCCATTCCTGGAATGACTCGCAATGCAGTAGATATCCCAGAATCCACTGTGAACCCTTGCACCTGCGCCAAACTTAAAAGGCCAATTTTACCTGTAGAAGCACAGTCAACCCCAAGCTGCTTGGTTCCTCGTACTTACTCTGGACGTGGCAGACCAGGGGAAATTGGCCCCCTGCTTTGTGGGTAGAGCTCTGAAGTTCCTACTGTAAGGGATGGTGCCAATAGCGAACTGCATCCTCCTCCAGGCCGAGCATTTGAGACCTCCACACTATGCCACACAACCTGGTCTGAGGTTGGATTGACACCAGGTTACAGTAGTTGTGAAAAATACAGAGCAATGTAGGAAGTATGTCAATGTCCTACTCCACTTTGCCATTCTCTTCTCTCCGACACCTCACTTATTCTATCCCTGGTAGAGTACTCATCTCCTGCCAAGGCTCATGCTCTAGCACTCTCACTACTGCCTACAATATCTTCTCATATTCTCTTTTATCCAATCTAACCCAATACCACCAATGCTACATGCCCTCTGTGTTGCCCACTCATTCATTTTTATACCTCCCACCAGCACAAAAAGTAACTTTCACCTCCCTGAATACCAGCTTCTCTCTTATTCTGTGACGAAAACAGCTCACAATAGTTTCTAAACAGTCAAGAGACATGGCGTGTTGCCTGTCAATTGGCTTATCACCCCTTCTGAGAAGATCCTGACTCTGACCTCCCTGAGCAGGGTCTTGGAGGCTGTTTTGGGGGGGCTACCATACAACTGATGGGGAGAGGTGTCAAAAATGCAAGGCAGTGCAAGTCACTGATAATGTGAGCATACATGTAGGCTCAGAGAGTTGGTGAGTATTTTGAGAATAAGTGAATAGTCCAAGCAGACGAACTCAGTTCATGAGATGGGTGCATGTGCCTGAGCACACAGAGTCCTTGTTGAGGCTTTACAAATGACAATTGCCAGTGTAGCCCAAGGTGGATCTTTGGAGCTCAGACGTATCCTGTTAGTGTCTTGGGAAAGGTCACGTAGGTTCTAAGGGCCTGTCTGATGTAAATAACCATGGAAATAGGCTAAGTGTAGCTCATGGGACATACCCTAAGATGTTGATGCCCATTTTCCAACGTGAAGGATGTTTGGAACAAGTGACAAGCTGAGTTCACTAAGCACTCACTCTGCTTTCCTTGTGTTGAGTTTTCCTGATGTCAAGTTTGTTTGGCAAGGTTGATAAGATGGGAGCCTGAATGTTATGAGATGAGTTGACCCATTAATAAGACACTTAACAAGCAACAATGACTGTCAATTGGGAATTGACTGCTAACCAGTGAGAATCTCGCCATGTTGCTTGTAAAACACATAAAAGATTGACATCAAGATGGGCCTTGCTGTACTTGTCACCTCATTTTGTCACACATCACATCATCCCCCACAATGCACAATCCCCGAGAAGACACCATTAAATTTGTTAACTTCTCTAGGAATATGGGCAGTTTATTCAATACAAACTTGCTTTTTTTGACATTTTTAATTAACTTGTTCAACTTATGCCTGAGCAGGTGGGACAGCCAGCTGGAACTCCAGCCAAGAAGTAAGAACACGACCATGTCACCACAACAGCCCCTCACCAAACTTGCTTTGTACACTGGAAAAGCACAGCTGCAATGCTTAGTATCTGTGAAGACAAAGAAAAGTTAACATTTTAGGTCTGGTGTCTCTTTCTCAGAACCCTTCCTGATTTCTCTCCGCAGATACTGCCAGACCTGTTGGGTTTTTCCAGCAACTTCTGTTTTTGTTTATGATTTATAGCATCTGCAATTTTTTTGGCTTTTGCTTGATACACTGTTCCGGATGAGTGAATGTACAAGTAAATCAGCCAGTATGGACATATTTCATGTTAATTGTACCAGGTCAGTTCCTAGGTTTTGCTATCCAAGCTGTTTTTATTTGCATTGACAACACAGAGGGAGGTTGCATCTGATTTCAAGGTCTCCAGTCTGGGGAATGTGGTTTGTGACATGATGAGGGAATGTTGAGATGATTCAACACTTCCTAATCACTCCGTCTGCAGTACTGTCAAATCCCAAAATTAAATCTGGCTTGAGAGATCATATATCACAGATATAAAAGGCTACAATCTTTCTCTAACAATAAAACAGAAGTTTATTTCATAAAAAGACAATTAACATTGAGCGATCAAAACTATCTAAATATAGAACAGTTTGAAAGATCTCAAAATACACAACAAATCAAAGTCTCATGTATTCTCTAAAATAATTGTGAGATAACATCTCAAATCCAGGGAAATAATCCTTCCAAATCTTTATGTCTGACTTAACTGCTTGTTCCCAGCTCTGTCCTGTGAACTGTGAAATCTTCTCACGTGAACATTCATAGAACTGAAGCTTAAGAATTTCTGTCTTTTTAATATCCTGATGATTGTTAACCAAACACTCCTAGTTTTACAAGCTAAATGTTCACACTTAGGAACTGAACTCTCCTCAGACTGCCTCATACTCCCTTCTAGGATAGAAATTATATTTGCTTCTAATCCCAGCCATTTTTCCTCTAAAACTGTCCTAAAGGATTGCAATCTCTGAGCTTTCTAAAATCAATCTTTGATTATTTTAACTATAACTAAAAGCTTTCAATGCTCACTCCCTTTTTAAACACCCCTCTCCCTCATATGAACAAGCATCTTTCATTATCATTCAGGTGTTTTATAGTGACCTGCTCTCTGACACATGCTAAATTTGGCTGTGGTTGTGGAGAAGAGTTTTTAGCCTTTTATTTTCAAACACTTCATAAAAGTAACCAATGTAACCAGCATGCCACTAGTTTGAAATCCAAACTCTGCAAATTATATATATCCCCAGCCCCATTTCTGAAGAAGGGTCTGGACCCGAAACGTCAGCCTTCCTGCTCTCCTGGTGCTGCTTGTCCTGCTGTGTTTATCCAGCTCTACACCTTGTTATCTCAGATTCTCCAGCATTGGCAGTTCCTACTATCTCTGAACAAATCATATTATATATATATATAAAATATATACTTTATATACGTATAATACATATTTTACACATAAATATGCACGTGTTTCGATGTGTGCGTGTGTGTGTGTGTGTGTGTGTGTGTGTGTGTGTGTGTGTGAGTGTGATCCCAGTGTGCTTATTAGTTGATGTTAGGAAATGTAAGGCAAAGCTCATCCCCTATTAACAGTCAAAATTGCTGTTAATAGTCAATTTCTCAGTTTATACATAAAACAGACAGTTATGTGCTGTTCTAACGAGTCTGCCGGCTGGTAGAAAGAGGGGAAAACTGGATTAAATTAATATCGACTCCCTCAATTTATGTGGAATGGATGGGGCATAGGACTGGCCCAATTATGTAAATTGTAAAAGAATTGGTCCTTTAGAGACTGAGAAGGCCAATTTAATAGCTGGGAATGAGGAAATAGTCAAGACATTAAACAGTTATTTTGTGTCGGTCTTCACAGAGGAAGACACAAATAACATGCCGAAAACTAATAGCAAGAAGATTATAGCAGGCAAGGACCTAGAAACTATCGTTATCACTCAGGATGCAGTGCTGGGCAAGCTAACAGGTCTAAAGGTAGACACGTCTCCTGGCCCTGATGAAATGCATCCCAGGTGATGGGGAAAATAGCAAATGGACTAGTAATTATTTGCCAAAATTCACTGGACTCCAGGATGCTTCCTGCAGATTGGAAAACAGCCAATGTGACACTACTGTTTAAAAAAGGAAGTAGACAAAAATCCAGTAACTGTAAACCAGTTAATTTAACTCTGGTAGTGGGGAAAATGCTTGAATCCATCATTTAGGAAGAAATAGCAAGACATCCAGATATAAATTGTCCCATTCGGAACACCCAGCATGGGTTCATGAAGCGTAGGTCATGTTTAACTAATTTGATGGAATTCTTTGAGGACACTACTTGTATGGTGGACAACGGGGAACCTGTGGATGTGATGTATCTGGATTTCCAGAAGACATTTGACAAGGTGCCACACCAAAGGCTGCTACATAAGATAAAGTTGCATGGTATTACAGGTAATGTATTGGCATGGATACAGGATTGGTTGACTAGTAGAAAGCAAGGAGTAGGGGTAAATGGGTGTTTTTCTGGTTGGCGGTCAGTGGCTAGTGGTGTGCCTCAGGGATCAGTGTTGGCACTGCAATTGTTTACAATTTACATAGATGATTTGGCATTGGGGACTAAGTGTGGTGTGTCAAAAATTACAGATGACACTCAGGTGAGTGGTAGAGCAAAGTGTGCAGAAGACACTGAAAGTCTGCAGAGGGACATAGATAGTCTAAGTGAGTGGGCAAAGGTCTGGCAGATGGAGTGCAATGTTGATAAGTGTGAGGTCATCCATTTTGGTAGGAATAACAGCAAAGTGGACTATGTTTTAAATGGTAAAATACTGCAGCACGCTTGGTGTGTCTTGCTCATGAATCGCTAAAAGTAGGATTTCAGGTGGAGCAGGTAATTAAAAAGGCAAATGGAATTTTGTCTGTAAATGCTAGAGGGATGGAGTTTAAAAACAGGGAGGCTATGCTGCAGCTGTACAGGGTCCTGGTGAAGCCACACCTGGAGTACTGTGTGCAGTTTTAGTCTCCTTACTTGAGAAGAGATGTACAAGCGCTGGAGGGGGTGCAGAGATTCACTTGGTTGATACCAGAGTTGAGAGGGTTGGGTTATGAGCAGAGAATGAGTCGACTGGGATTATGCTCATTGGAAGTCAGAAGAATGAGGGGAGATCTTATAGAAACATATAAGATTATGAAGGGAATAGGTAAGGTGGAGGCAGGGAGGTTGTTTCCGCTAGCAGGTGAGACGAGGATTAGAGGGCAGCGCCTCATAATGAAGGGAAGCAGTTGTAGGATTGAGGTCAGGAGAAACTTCTTCACCCGAAGGGTTGTGAATCTATGGAATTCTCTGCCCATTGAAGTGGTTGAAGCCACCTCACTGAATGTTTTTAAGGCAATTTTTGAATAGTAAAGGAATTAAGGGTTATGGTGAGTGGGCAGATAAGTGGAGCTGAGTCTCAAAGATCAGCCATGATCTGATTAAATGACAGGGCAGGCTCGAGGAGCCAGATGGCCGACTCCTGCTCCTAGTTCTTATGTTCTTATGTAATTGCTCATACAAAGAGCCAAATAGCCTCCTTTTAAGCTTTAGCCAAACTAATAGTTTATAATACAACAAAAAGCTTCTTCTCAGGCCTTTAACTATGGAGATAATTACCAGCTCAGGTCTATTTCCTCCCCAACATATTTAGAACATTATGGTAAATTAAGAGGGTTACTGATCTCCTCCTCACAGATGAAGGTTACCTCACACTCCAAAAAAAAATCAAGAAAGTCTTTGAGGTCTAAATCCTCTTCCGATCCCTATATTATACATCAAAAAGCATTTCATCAGCTGTGAAGCACTGTGAGATATCCTGAGGGTATGAGTGATGCTACATAAATGCACATCACTCATTCTTTAACATTAGGGTGTGCAGCACAGTATTGCAGATGACAAACGGCTTACTCCAGAAGGTTGCATATTCATTAGATGTCTATAGGCAATTAGATGTGGCAGAGCAGATTTATGTCAAAATACATAGTCACAATATCATCGCACCACCCTCACTAAACTACTCAGTATGAACACTGACACAGAGGGCATGCAGCCCAGACTTCAAGTAACTTGCATTAAACACCATTTAAAAGATAATAAACTTCACATTGGTTGTAGAATTTCCAGCACCATAAGTGCCGTTGAAAGTTTATAATATGTTTTCTTCAAGACCTACCCTTTGGAAAAAGGAAGTAATATGTTGTAATATATTAAAATTCAATACAACACAGTAGTAAATTGCTCATCTATCTTTTATTAATATAACTGCTTCCAGGTTCAGCTAATTCTCACCAAGGGCAGACTTTTTTTTCCCCTTGTAAAATAGAATTGTAAGCCATATGCACTTAGATTAGTAGAAATGGAGAGCGATGAAGAACTTTTGTATTTGTCCTTAGGAAACAGATAATGTTGTTAATTTCAAAAATGTCAATTTTTTTTTAGTGGCATGCACTTGTTTGCAGAATACGGCTTTTAAGTTACCTCCTGCATAGCAGGAAAAATATACAGGTGGTTGAAATTCACTGGCCCAATTCAGGTTTGGATGCAGACCAAATCAGAGAAGCTCATGTTTGGCAGAAATTCCAATGGTAATTTTGAGGATGAACTAGAGATTCTTGACCTCAATGGTCTTACAGATCCATCTGCTTCTTTGGGTTCTTAATTTACCCTCACTGAATGTATGTTTTGCAACACAGATTGCAAATAGAAATTGGATTTGTTTCCACACTGCTGAACTTATGTGGGTTGGTGAAGGGGGCAGAGATGAGTCTATTTCAGAATTTCATGTGTCAATTAAACCTTAATTAAATATATAACCCACAGATAATACTTCTCACTTATTTCTGTTAAAAATTCCACTGTTCCCCATTTAAAGGTATTTCTTATTTTACATTGTGAATGAATGAATAATTTTACTATGGCATAAGATTGTCATTATTTTTGAGAAATGTAGTGAATGAATGAGAAAGCTAGGATTTTCTTCCTTTGTGAATAATACAATATAAATACATTCTGTTGGACAATATATAGCAATATTCATGTAGAGTACCACAGAGATGCATTCAGGTTTATAAAATCCTCCTTTTCCATGACCATTGTGCCTTCCCAATTATAAGTCATGTTGGAAAAGAAAAGCATACTAAATAAGGGGGAATTGAACAACTTAACAAAACAGGTTTTTTTTATAATATTGTAGGTATATTGTAGTAAATTTATTGCAGACATGACTTTTCTCACTTAGTCCTCTGTAATTCAATGTATTGCACAACCACTACTTGTAAGAGATGCAAACACACTGTGATGGTGCAAGAAATGAATCCAATCTGTCTGATTACTACATACACAAAATCTTCCTTCTGATTTGACATCTTATTTTGTGTTATATCCCTTACTACTTCAAAGTGACAATCAACTCTATATAATTTCTACTGTATAGGGCCCATGGTAGATTTTACAAAGTCACAACTAAGGAAACAATTCCTGTAACTGACTGTAGCCACAGTCCAGGATCACATCTTTCAACTATTTTCTCATGCATCTTGAGAAAATACTTCGCAATACTCATTACCAATAAAAACAAGACAATTCATCAATCACATGGGATAAATTATCAAAATACAGATTGCTTAAAAGCATTCATAATTTCAGCTATAACATACAGCTGACCTTCCCTTCAACTGTCATCATTTTCAATTAGAAAATATCAACTGTAATATTAAGATTATAAAAGGACTGATGAATTATGCTTTCAAATACTTCTACTGCCTGCACATCTGAAGTTATTTAAGTTTGAAGTTGCATAAGGCCTGTATAAACACCCTGTGGAATTGGTTATGTTCAATGAGAAACTCATAAACAAAATGGAAGGCTATATATATATTTTAAAATTATTTGAGTCTGGGCAATATATATAAACAATTGCTTTTGGCTTGATATGCCTTAGAATGGCCTCAATATGTCAAATGCATTGTAGCATGCTCTTAATAACCTTTAACCTTTTATTCTCCATAAACCATAAACTCACTATGACAACCCAGTTATCTGCGCAGGATTCTATGATCCTGCAGTACTGATGTACAAAATTTTAAGTTTGTTTGTAATAGCTATCGCAGAGTGATAAAATTAAAAGGAATATCTAATTGCACCAATGAAGCAGAAAGGCAGTTATGTTGCAAGGGATAGACAATTTAGATAAATAAAAGTCTGTGAGTGATGTTTTGGAGTGAGGTTTGAGAGATTTATGTTATTTCCATCTTTGCTGGTTTCTTCTATCTCCTGTATTATCAAAAGAAAATGATGGTTTTGAGGCTTCCACGCCGCATTACGGGTCTACCTACAGCACATAGACTATAATGGTTCAAGGACGCAGCTCACAAGCAGCTTTTCAAGGGCAACTAAGGATGGGCAATGAATGCTGGTCCAGCCAGTGATGCCCAAGTCCTATGAGACAATAAAAAAAATACAGCAGACTTGTCAGAGATAGTAGGAACTGCCAATGCTGGAGCCAGAGACAACACAATGCAGAGCTGGAGAAACACAGGTCAGGCAGCATCACAGGAGCAAGGAGGCTGGCGTTTTGGGTTGGGACACCCCCCCCACCCCCCCGCTAGCAGTAGGTGCTGTCTCTCGACAACATCCCTTTGGAGAACTGAATCCTGTTTTGCTGACGTAGAAAATTCTGCCTACAGAATTACAGCAGACAGATCCTCTCGTGAAAGCCACTGGAGCTTTACAACAGTGTTTCCCAGGAGAAAAGGGATATATCAGCCGTGACCTCAAACAAAAGGTTTCAAGTAACAATGTCTGCAGATATGATCAGCAAATCTTTATTGGCTTCCCTGTTTTATTTTCAAATCTGCATTTTCACTCAGACGAGCTGTAACTTCTGATATTCCACAGGGTTGTATGTTACGGCTTGCTTTCAAATTAAGCATACATTTTTGTTTGTTCAATGGAAGTAGAATGTTGTGTACAATTTAAAAGCAAGGTGATAGCTGTACGGGTTTTAGCGTAATCATATTAACCCTCTCTTTTTAATTCAAGAATACATTTTTGGCTTAAATCTCACAAACTGCACAAAGCCAAACACATTTTGAATTAGCAATACAGTGACCTTTGTGATAATTTATTCAAATAAGGAGTGGGAAAAGAGGAAAACCTGCCGACCCAACTCACCTGACCATGACATAATAAGTGTACAGAAAAATAACTCAAGGCATTTAAAAAAAACTGAGTCACAACTCTAGAAATAGCAGATGACAAATTAGTGGAGGCAAAAATCAATAAATTAGATTTGTAATTTCAAGTCTACAGTTGCTGTCACAAAATAAAAGAAACAAATGCGAAAATAGCTCATCTTCTGGCAAGTTTGAGTTGATCAGGAAAAAAAATTGTGACAAATTTGATATGGAACCTTAATCATTAAGTCTAATTAAATTGCCTTATGTACATTTGAACAGACCTGAAGCAAAATTGCGGCCATCATACAAGTAGTTATTTCACTCATCAACGAAGAGTTTCTGGCCAAGAGACAGGATGGCATGGTGGCTCTGTGGTCAGCACTGCTACCTCACAGCACCGTTTGGAGTTTGCACATTCTCCCTGTGACTGTATGGGTTTTCCCTGGGCACTCCGGTTTCCTCCACAGTCCGAAAATGTGCAGGTTAGGTGTATTGGCCGTGCTAAGTTGCCCCATAGTGTGTAAGGATGTGCAGGTGAGGTGGCTTAGCTATTGGGAAATGTAGGGCCACAGGAATGGAGTGCGTCTGGGTGGGATTCTGTTTGGAGTTTTCAAGTGGACTTGGTGTGGACTCACATTTCCCATAACTATTCCACCTAGCCTGCACATCCCTGGACACAATGGGCAATTTCACATAGCCAATCCACCTAATTGGCATACCTTTGGACTCTGGGAGAAAACTAGACAATCTGGAGGAAATCCACGCAGGCACGGGGACAATGTGCAAACTCATGACAGACAGTCACCCAAGGGTGGAATTGAACCCAGATTCCCGGTGCTGTGTGGTAACAGAGTTCACCACTGAGCCACCATGCTGTCTATACTGATTCCCAGCAATGATAGGGTTGACAGATGAAGAGAGACAGGTTCAGTTGGACTATATTCACAGGAGTTTAAAAGGTTGAGGAGCAAATGTTGTAGAAACATGTAACATTCTAACAGGACAAAACAAATTAAATGCAGGATGTTCGCAATGACTGGGTGTCTAGAAACAGGGGTCACAATTTAAGGATACAGGGTAAGCTATTCAGAACTGAGATGAGGAGAAGTTTCTTCACCCAGAGGGTGGTGAGCCTGTGGAATTCGCTGCCACAGAAAGCAGTTGAGGCTAAGACATTGACTGCTTCAAGAAGGAGTTGGATATAGTTCCTGGGGTTAAATGAATCAAAGGGTATGGGGAGAAAGTAGGAACAAAGTTCTCAGTTAGATGATTAATCATGACCATAATGAATGGCAGCGCAGGTTCAAAGGGCAAAACTCCTGTTTCTGTTTTCTACTTTTCTATGTTTCCATTATAAACTCCAATGACCAATAGAAACCTAGAATTCTGCACTTATCCTCTAGTGGCAATAATCACAGTACAGCAGCAAGTGAATCAGGAAGGTATGGTGACAGAGTGATGTGTTCACATAGGTCCTTTCCATGAATGTAAGAATAAGAGTTTGTGATAGAAATAAATAAAGAAGAGTTTAAGTTAATAAGATGTGAGGCTGGATGAACACAGCAGGCCAAGCAGCATCTCAGGAGCACAAAAGCTGACGTTTCGGGCCTAGACCCTTCATCAGAGACTTTGTGCTCCTGAGATGCTGCTTGGCCTGCTGTGTTCATCCAGCCTCACATCTTATTATCTTGGAATCTCCAGCATCTGCAGTTCCCATTATCTCTGATAAGAGTTTAAGTTAAATGTGTTTCAGAGATCGTAGGAACTGCAGATGCTGGAAAATCTGAGATAACAAGGTATACAACTGGAAGAACACAGCAGGCATTAGAAGAGCAGGAAGGCTGGCTTTTCGGGCCTAGACCCTTCAGAAGGGGCGAGGCCCAAAACTTCAGCCTTCCTGCTCCTCTGATGTTGCTTGACCTGCTGTGTTCATCCAGCTCTACACCTTGTTATCTCTTAAGTTAAATGTGCCTGTATTAACTAATTTTCTACTACTCTCTACTATTAATTTATCTAAAAATTCATTTGAAGTTTCTGCACTTGTCAGCCATAATTCAGCAGACTGGCTATACAAACATTGGAAAACATTTTGGAACAGTGGAGAATTGTATAAGCAATTAATAAAAATAAAGTGTTTTAGAGAGGATTTTGATTAGATATATATTTATCTAGACAGATTTGTGAGTACTTACATGGAATTATTCTTCAACTTGAGCTTGAATGGACAATTGTCTATTTATTTCAAAACCATTTCAAACATTTCCCAGAGCTCATTAATTCTGCCCAAATACTGGGTGAGTGAATACATAGTGTGCAGAAGCACATAGAAGAGGTTGTTGGGGTTATGGGGTATGAAAGGTTATAAGAGCTATGGAGGAGGAATGAAGAGACGGGGTGATGTGGAAGAATGGCAAGGGAGCTAACACTCATGAATAGATCAGAGTCAATGATCCAGTAAAGGGATACAGGTCCAGTCAACTGCCAGCCTCAGCATCTATACTTGCCTCTATTCCTACCTGCTCAGTGGGTGGTAGCCCAGTCCCAACATAACTGACTTCTTTGAAGAGAATTACAGGTGGAGGTGAATTTGTTCAGAACTCAGAAACAGCCCAGACCATAAGTGTTGCTGGTATCTCATAGTTGGTTGGGGATGAGGATTTGGCTGCACAGGGCATTGGTTCTTTGAATACATTGTCAATGAGGTGATTTATGCCTCTTTAAGGCACCACTGTTAAATTCAGCATAAAAGCATATATTTCTAAACCACACTGCTGGATGGTCCCAAAGAAAGGTAATTAAACAAAATAACACAGTTGTTATTTTAGTGTCATGCCAGGAGAAACAATAGTTCTCACCACCAATTCTGCATGTCAGCAATCTTAAACAGATGAGACCTGAGGCCCAATTTTCAGTCAGCCTCATGCCAGCAATTTAATAATGGGCTATAAGCTCAATGACAAACTTATGACAGGTTTTGATGCCAGGATCTTTGCACAAAAGCCGTTATCTTCCTTAGAATTCCCTCCCTTTTGCCATCTGCACGTGTAATCTATACATTTTTCATTCTTTGTCATTTGCTCCACTACAGAACTTAGGTTTTCATATTTTAAAATGGTAATGCATATCATCCCAATGTATCTCAGTGGGGTATTCCTCATTAATTAAACCTCATTTATCTGTATTCAGAATATAAGCAGAGCTTTTGAAATAAATATCCAGCATTAGAATGTGTTTAATCAGTGGCTCTCTTCAATTTATCCGCAAGACACTCTAATAGTATAAAGGAATTTAAATTGCTTCTTCTCAGTGCAACACGTGATACTGCATTTTGTCTAGGAATTGTTAAGATATTCAAAGAAGAAAGTTAAATCTGACTTTATGTGAGCATGGAAAATGGGTGACTGGCAATGTGGATGTTCCTATACCAGTGCTGCATGGATTCAAGAAAGTAACTCACTAACATCTTCTCAAGGGCATTTAGCGATGGACAATAAATGTTTGCATTGTGAGCAATATTCAGATCTCATGAACATATAATAAATTAGTATCCCACTTTACATCATGCCAACTGGCTTCAATGTGAGGACTGAGATGAGGCAGCGGGTTGGAATCATTGAATCAAAGAGTACCGAAGAAGCCCTTCATCTCATCGAGTCTGAACTGCCAAAGCTACACTAAATCTACGCTCGTCCAGCATTGGGTCTGTAGCCTTGAATGTTATGACATTTTAAGTGTTCATCCAAGAACTTTTTTTAAAGATTATGAGATGTTTCACCTCAACCACTCTCCCAGTTAGCACATTCCAACCACAACCAGCCTCTGGGTGATGCTTTTTTGCCCTTCTGATACCCCCAAACCTTTTGCTATTCACTTTAAAATAAAATCCTCTTATTATTAACCTTTCAATGAAGGAGAACAGCTGTTTTATAATTGTGTAAACCTCTGTCAGGTCCCTACCCCCGCCCCCCAACCTTCTCTTCTCCAAAGCAGAAGTATTAGTCTTTGGAATTCTCAACGTGAGAGAGCTCCACAGGCTCAATGATTAAACATTTTTAAAACTACGATCAATAGCTTTCTATATATTAAAAAAAGAATCTGAGAAAGTGCAGAAAAATGGTGCTGAGGTTGAAGATCCACCATGATTATATTGACTGGTGAAATGTATTCAAAGAGCTGGGCCAAACTAAAGACCTAACAAGGGCCAATGCCTGGTCTAATTTCCTATGTTCTTACCCTAATAAAACATTATTCCACAAAGCCAAAATCTATGCCCATTTGAGTTGGCATACGACTGTACTGTAGTATCTCACTTGCCCTTTGCAAAGGAGTTTTGATCCGGCTCCACTGTACAATTTATCTACATGTTTTGGAAAATCCAAGGCAAACTATATTAGGAAATAATTACAATCATGTAGTCTCATTTAGGGCAGGTTTTCTTCTGCAGTAACTTGAAAGTAGAGAAGTAATCCGAAGTTAAATTAACATGTTATTTTCAGTTTAATTCCGAGGCATGAATCAATTTGTAGCAGTCTGGCTTTTTTTGAGGAAAAAAAATTGAGGAGAATCTATTGATTGACCTTTGAGTTAAAACATACAACATCTGTATCTTTGTTGATGTCTGGAAGTTGATAAGCCTTCATAAATCTCAACAAAGCTTATGATTACCAATGTTGATTGATAGAAGCACAGAACCAAGGAGCACTTTCACTTAAAACAGCCTTGACCAAAATGATCGCATTGTTTTTTTTAACTAGTGCCTCTTTTGTGTTATTGCTCATTTTGAGTCAGACAGTATATCATTTATATCAGTGGAAGGATTATACAATGGGTTACCATGTGCTATAGCACAATTATTGTCAAAGGCACACTGCAAGTCCATAGGCAAACTTTGAAGGCATTTGGCCTGGGCCACTATGAGTTCTAACATCCTGATATGGTTTTTTGTGCACAGATTTGAGTTAAATGACAGACAACATTGGATAGAAGGTGGTAAGGGGTTTAGTGACGCTTTTGCAAGTTGTGGTTGAGAGAAGTATGAAAACAAACATTATTGTCTGATGATCCTGTCAAAACCCTTCTTCACATTTTGATGCCATTTATCAAAGGTGTTACCAGCTGCAACGTTGAGCAGAGCAACTACAGCAATTCAACAACAGGCCAGGATTCCTCATGCTACATCATGAAGAGGGAGGAACGAAGCAGCAACAGCAGGATAAACAGCATGCAGTGTAGGTGGCATCTTGATCATAGAATCCCTACCATGTGGAAGGAGGCCATTCAGCCCACTGAGTCCATACCAACCCTCCAAAGAGCATCCCACCCAGACCCACCCCTCTACCCTACCCATATCCCTATAGCCCAAATATGGGTAATCCACCTAGTTTGTACATCCCTGGGCCCTGTGGGCAATTTGGCATGGCCAATCCATCTACCCTGCACACCTTTGGACTGTGAGATGCAACTAGAACAGCTGGAGGAAGCCCACGCACACAAGGGGAGAATGTGCAAGCTCCATACAAAGAGTTGCCGAAGAATGGAATAGAGTCATGAAGCTGTACAACATGGAAACAGGCTCTTTTGTCCAGCTTGTCCATGTCAACCAGATATCCCACATTAGAGTCAGATTTGCCAGTATTTGGCCCATACCCCTGAAACCCGTTCCATTCATGTACCCATCCAGATGCCATTTAACTGTTGCAATTGTACCAGCCTCCACCACTTTCCCTGGTAACTTATTCTGTACATGCACCACCCTCTGCGTGAAAAATTTGACCCCCAGGTCACTTTTAAACCATTCATCTCTCACCTTAAACCTGTGCCCTCTAGTTTTAGAACTCCCCTAACCTTCTCACTCTATCCATGTTCCTAGTGATTTTGTAAACCTCTATCAGGCCACCTCTGACACTCCAGGGAAAACAGCCCCAGCCTAGCCTCTCCCTATAGCTCAACATCTCCAACCCCAGCAACATCCTTGTACATTTTTTCTGTACCCGTTCAAGTTTAACAACATCTTTCCTCCAGCAGGAGACCAGAATTGAATGCATTATTCCAAAATTGACCTAACCAATGTCCTGTACAGTCACAACATGACATCGCAACTCCTGTACTCAATGCACTGACCAATAAAGGCAAGTGTACCAAATGCTTTCTTCACTATCCTGTCTACCTGTGACTCTATCTTTAAGAAACTATGAACCCAAGCCTCTGGACCTGTGAGGCAGCACAGCTAACCACTGAGCCACCATACCACCCCACTGATGTCCTGGAGCTGCCGTCCAACTTTTTGTCTGATTTCACTGCAGGGCAGTTTTTAAAAGTTTACGATCTCATGAACTATGTTAGGACAAAACTGAAGCTTTAGACCTAGAGTCAAAATGTGTGTCTGTGTTAAAATATAAGCAGACATGTAAAGGAAAAAGAGTGTACAAACTACATGTGAGTAAAGGGATAAGTATCTAGTAAGACAAAACTGTAAGAAAGAATTGAAAAAGGTAAAAAAAGAGAACTGAGCAGAATCAAAACGAAAAAAGGATAACAACGATAGAAAAAAGGTTGAAATTGAAAAGGGGAAAAAGGTAGAAGGGCTAAATTAAGTGTCCCGTTTAAATTTTAATCCCATTGTCTGAACAAAGGTGTATTTCAAGGAGCTGGGAGTGGCTTTCCTGCCTGTTGACTCGAAAGCCTCAGAATTGAGTTCCTTCCCTGTTGCTGGATCAAATTCCTAGAATTTGCTCCCTAATGGCATTGTGGATCAACCCACAGCTGGAGGACTGCAGCAGTTCAAGAAGGCAGCTCACCACCACCTTCTCAAGGGCAACTCGGGATGAGCAAGAAATGCTGGCCCTGCTAGTGATGCCCACATCCCACAAATGAGCAAAAAAAACCCCCAAGGACTCGTTAGCCATGAATGAATCCCACCCTCGGGTGCAGGCATATATATCAGCACAAATTGGTGCCAGCCTTCAGTCTGCATAACTGGGGGTGGGGAGTGGCAGGAAAGGCATCTGGCCGCAAAATCATAGGCCAAATCCAAAATCAATGCTTGCTCCAAGGAGGTCAACCAGCACTGTGGCAATCCGCCGGAGAAGTCAAAAAAGAAAGGAAACATCCAATGTTTAATTTCGAAGTTGATGACTATATTTAAGATGTGTTGTGTAAGTGCATTTGAAAGTCACTCACTCTGGTCTGGACACAAAGAACTTTCACAATGTCACCAGGGGAGCGCAGGCTTGTGAAGTCACCTGCATTTCTGTTGAGGTCAATTAAGATTGTCACAGGTTGATAAAAATACAGCTTTCTGAAAGATTTTCAATTTTGGTGGAAACAGCCAATATTTCGAAGGTGTCTGAAGAGAATAGCTGACAGTAAGCTTAAACCAAGTTTGTCAAGAGTCATCACGGAAGCTTGAAAATATTCTGAAGGTAAATCCAAATGTTGCTCATCAGTGAAAGGTTGTACCCCCTTGAAATTAAAATTGCAGTCCCTTGTGACAGGTTAGGGGAGGAGTCAGCATCAGGTGGCATCAGAGCAGAGGGCAAGGGTGATTGAATTCTGCCTGGGCACCATCTGCGACTGCATCTGGAAATAGGTGCTACACCCTCTGGAATCAAGCCTATTTGAGGTGAGGAGCAGCAGGCCTGCACAAAAAGACAGGTCCAGGTATCAGTAAACCAGGGGAGAAGGATGAGGAGACACTGAGCTCAATCTCTACAGGTAAAAGTGAGGGCATCCGGACACGATTGAGAACAAGTGTCAATGCAAAATATTATTCTCCAGGCAGTTGGGATTGGTTATTTGTGGCCTTGTCAATTGGGATTTTACACTTCATACCAGTGATCACCAAGCCTTCTCAGTCAAAATTACAGCCTTAAATTTCTTCACCACTGCATCCTTTTAAGGGGGGCCCTTGCCCTCTGTGTCATCTCACAAATGGGCTCATCACCGAGGTGACAGATCCCTTCTTATCAAGGCTAGGCAACTCATCAGATTCACAGTGGACAGGGAGCATTGTAGGCTCAGATGCAACAAGTCTGTCGCCTGATCTGGTCTGGAGGTGTCCCCAACATCCACCCAGTCACTGTGGTGGTCTGCTGTGTTCTGTACAAAATGGTCGTCCTGTGGGCCTTGAGGATGGTGAGGGCCTGGAATGCACCAGCTCATCAGGCGAGGAGTCAGTGGAAGTGGGAGAGATATTGCTGAACAGAAAGGTGTCCTTGACACCCAAATGAGGGCTTCCTCCAGCAACCTGCTGGGATTAGGGCTTCTCTCCGCTCCCTCATAGCCTCCAGTATTCGATCCAGGTCAGCATCACTTCTGTAAGAGCCTGTACCATGTCTCTGTCTCTCCTGTGAAACTTCACTTTGCCCTGCTGTTCTGGAAGGTTTTGACAAAATAACCATATTGCATTGTTCGGACAACTAGCAGCCTCAGTGATGGATGCAGTGTGGAGCCTAAATAACTTCATCCAGGCAAAATCTACACCGCGTCCCACTGAAAGTCATGTCCTATTAGGTATTGCCTATGTCTAAATCAGAATTTCACACAGCTGGTAGGGGAGCAATTCCTGATAGAGAAACAGAGTGGGCTCCATTTACTTGTCTCCATGGTGAACATCCAGTCTTCTACGTTCTTTCGAAATTTTAAATGCAGCATGGGTTTTACAATCAGCCTTGCTGCATTGTAGATAGCAAGCAGAGTAAAACAGAGCAAAAAAGGTAAAGGCAGAGGGACACAAATGTGTTTATGGGGTTGTAAATTGAGCTTATTCACCATCATATTGAGAAGAATTAAATGAAGATAGTCCCTCAAACTTCTCTAACAAATCAACTGATTGACGAACCTCAGTTAAAAGTATAACATCTGAGTCACTCCCCTATAATTCTCAAACTGTTGGAATGATTAAGTTGTTCATTCAAATAAATAAGCAAAATATGCTCATGATCTTTTTCTTCTGCATTATTCTCTACATGATGTGGTGACTGTGGTTCAGTTGAAGTATTCTTGCCTTTGAGTCAGAAGATTGTGGGTTCAAATCCAAAATCAGGAACCGAAGCATAGATAGCCACTGTTCCAGTTCAATGCAGGAATGCTGTCCTGTATGAAATGTTATAAAGCGGAGGTCAGTGCCCTCTGATAACTAAAGCCAAAACACCCAGAAAGGTTCGCCTGACCCCATAATCTGTTCAAAGAATTATGAAAAATGGTATAACCTGCCTTCCATCCCCAACCTATCATGAAGGAGAGGTTAAATGAAATAAACTCCTGTCACTCACTCTATAATCAAAAGTAACAAATTATTCATATAACGCTAACAGTGAACAAATTAACTGAACTATTACCAAACCAAACAATTCCCCTCTATTATCTATTACTGAATTAAGCAAAATTCTAATGGTATGCTGTTCCAATAAATATAAACCCGACTAATATAAACCAGAATAATAAAATAAAAACTTAGTCCCTCAAAATTACAGCCAGTGTATGTCTTCTGGAATCAATACAGTGTGCAGCTAGAGGAACACAGAAGGTCAGGCAGCAGCAGAGTAGGAAAGTCAACATTTCTGGTTTACACCCTTCCTCAGTCCTGTATTGACTCTAACTCCAGCATCTGAAGTTCTTTGCGGTCTACCTCTTCCCGAATGTTCTGTGACTTCTCCACTGATCTGTCAGGAATGCCTTGTCCTTTGAATTCTTGTGTCAGGAATATTAGCTAAGAATGCCATAGTACACTTATTTAGATGATGCCTTATCTTCCTTCAGATGGCATCATTCACATAGCAGTTTGCTGACTGTTGATTTTACGAATGCTTTCTTTTTTATTCCCTTGGTGACATATCAATTTCTCACAATAGAATTGGTCCTATGTGGTCAAAACCATCAGATTTAAATTTAATTGACTTTTAGTCGCTATGTGCCTGGTTTAAATTAATTGGCTGATATTCAAGCTGGTTGTCTTGATGACAAAACAAAACTGCTGCCTGGATTGCCAACCACACAGCCTGTTGATACAAATGCTTCAATTCCAGGGCCCTCTGTGCACCTGCAAACCCACAAGCTGCCGCCTGCGGAAATTTTTTTAAATCTCTAAGCCTAGAGAAATCACATCAATTTTTAAAGGCACTACGCATTCTTCCCACCTGTCATTTTAAAAACAGCAAATTCTAACGTCCTGTCTTCCAATCTACAAGTACTCGACCCATCTTTGCGACAGAAGCTTAGATAACAAAGGTGAAGCTGGATGAACACAGCAGGTCAAGCAGCATCTCAGGAGCACAAAAGCTGACGTTTCGGGCCTAGACCCTTCATCAAAGAGGGGGATGGGGAGAGGGTTCTGAAATAAATAGGGAGAGAGGGGGAGGCGGACCGAAGATGGAAAGAGGAGAATATAGGTGGAGAGGAGAGTATAGGTGGGGAGGTGGGGAGGGGATAGGTCAGTCCGGGGAAGACGGACAGGTCAAGGAGACGGGGTGAGGTTAGTAGGTGGGAAATGGAGGTGCGGCTTGAGGTGGGAGGAGGGGATAGTTGAGAGGAAGAACAGGTCAGGGAGGCAGGGATGAGCTGGGCTGGTTTTGGGATAGAAGCTTTATGTTTCAAATGAAATGTTAAGCCAATGTTTTGTCTGTATACTTGGATAGTTGTTAAAATAAATCCTGCAGGCTATTTAGGAATTAAACAGTGGAGTTCTGTCCATTGTTTATTCCTTAATCAAGACTCCTGAAACAGTGTATCTGATAATTGATTTCACTGCTGTTTTTGGGAACCTGTAGTTTGTAAGTTAACCTTTCCCACATTACGACAGTGTCTATACAGCTCTTTGAACTCATTTGAGGTAAAGAATTTTGAGACACCCAGAGGATATGAATGGCAATAAGTAAATGAAGGTTTCTTTAAATGACAATTTAATGTGCAGCCTATGTTTTAAGTGTGAATGTAAGTGAGCCCCACAGGATTGCCAAATCATTTTTGAACATAACACACAAACCGACAGTGCAAGGGAGCAAAATATAAGCCCAGGGGGAAGCAGAGGATTATTTGGAAGGAAAAGTAACAATTTCAAATTGGCACATGAATTTTTGAAAAATTTGTTTGATTATTTAGATTTGCTAGTGGACTTGCTGGAGAATTATGTTTTCTCTTCCATCAATGTGGGTTGTTCTTTACCTCAATTAGAATTTTTGGGATATTATAGCATATAAGTACTTTTAAATTGGCTTAAATCTCATGTTAACAAATCTGAACGCTGCATGTGTTTTGTGCCTGTGAGCACAAACTTTCAATTCTATCGATAGATGGACTTGGAAACATCAGGGGATAAGAGTAAACTGCAGCACTGTGATTACAACTCCACTGCAGTGTACTCGTCACATGATCAGGACAAATATCATTGCATTTGATAATAGCTTTGCTCCCACATCAATCCATTCTAATTTTGTCTCACTGATGTCACTCGTAAAATTTAAATGGTAACAATAATTGGCAATAAACACCGAGGAGAAATTTTAGAAAGTGACTTTTTTCACAGAACTGCACCATTTCTCATCTCGTAACATTCTGAATAGGACAGAAAGCAAAAAAAAACACACAGGGTGCTAGACTCAGCCAAAGGACATCAAAAATAAGCACTGAGCATTGGGCTTCTTAACTGACAGCATTTGGCTGACCCCAAGTGAACATACAGTCATCAAGAATTGCACCGAGATTTGACCAGGACAGTGCTTGTCAAATGGCATTCACTGCAGGATAAAAATCACTTTAATTCCTTCTGCAGTCTGCAGAATATATATTTCATCACTGATGATAAAAATTGAGAAACACTGTGGTTGTATATGTTCAGTCATGAAACTTGAATCATTTGCAGAGCCACCCAAACATTTAGGATATGTTATAGCATTAAACAGACTCTCAAACACAATCATGAATGATATAATTTCCCCAGTTTTTTTTCTTGTTGGGACTATCCCGCTTTACATTCCTCGAGAGAGGAATCTGTTATCATCACCGTTGCACGGCCTGATTTTCCACACAGTTCTTTCCATGTGATGTGAAAGTTTTCGTGCCTTATGAAATGGAATCAAAATATATCTATAAAATTGCCAGGTAAAGTAATCAACAGTCAAATTTCAGTATTCCAAGTTGCTGGGGAATCTTGATTGCATCGTAAAGGTTTGTGCTTTAAAAACTGTTGAGATCTTTCACAACGAGTGTGCTTTCAAAAGGATTGCACATTTGATGAAATAAGTATTGATCACTTTATCTTTTGAGCCATTTTCGGGTTATTACTTGTCTCCATTCTGATTGCAAAGAGACCAGTGCTCATTAGCCAAGTCTAGCCTTTTACGTTGCAAATAAATAAGATGCAAGCCTAAGATTGGCAAAATTCACTGGGGGCTAGGAAGTTCTCACAGTTATACTTACTTCACAGTGGCAAGAGAGAGATAGATGAGATTGAAGAAGGACTGACAATCATCATAAGGTAATTGATATGTATCAAGTGATTGGAAACTGGTCATCTTTGCCCAGTGTTGAGAAGAGTATCAATTACCTGGAGTAAGTTTCAGGGTTAATTGTATAATCATAGCCTCAAATACAATGATCATCGGAGATTCAAAAGGGGAATATTCTGTCTAATTCACCTCATTGACTTTAAGAAAGTGACATCCAGAAAAAAAATTACTATATAGTAAACATTGAATTCCAAAACACATTGATGAAGTCGTGGTAATTTGACAATGACCTTAGAATGAAGTTCAAGTGTAGAAAGGGTAGGAAAGTAGGGAACTTCATAAAAGCTAAAGGAGCTGTTGATGCCAGGGACCACAGTGCCAAGTGGTATAAGCCAAGAATTAATAATGGAACCACTGTTGTTTCCAAACAATAATTCAGTTTTCGAAATTCTATAGGACTTATACATGAACGCAGATTGGGAGGTACAGCTGATTCTCAGAAATCATCAAAATAATCTGAATAAAGCATGTAGGCTGAGGAAATAGTGACATTTAACATGGGTGAACATATGACACAAAAGAAATCAACACATGCACTCCATAATACTGGGTCACTCAGGCGAAAGTTCACAGAGATCCTTTGGGTTCTGTGGCATATGTCCAACATGTCAGACCATTGCAGTCAACAAAACAAGCAGAATTCTTTATTATGTAGTTAATGCAGTCATGCACATGTAAGAGGAAGTCATCCTTAAAAGTAAAGTGATCATTGTACTCTGCCAACTTATAGTCATTGGGACACTGGGGAAAAGCACCACAAAGTTGATCCCTGGCATTAGGTATTTGAATTGTGAGAAATATTGGAGAAATGCAAACTTGTGGGGAGGCTAATGCAGGGATCATTAGTACATATTAAAAATACCACACTACAATGTCATCAACAACACTAATTGCAGCTCTGTTTGCACAGTACATTTAGAACATATGTCCTCTACCTTAATAAAGATAAAAAGTTACAAGGGTTTGCATCATGACAGCTATCACACTGTATGGGTCAACAATAGAGATGTTCAATTCAATATCTGAATATTCCACCATATCACTCAAATAGTTGACAGCAAGCCTTTAATTGAACATTGGTACATGCACTCAGCCCATAACTATCATGATTAATGGCTGAGTGGGTTAGCTCTGTATGTTAGCAAGGGACTGAATAACAGGCTAATGACATCTCAGGTTCAGTTTAACACTTAGTTCTATTGTCTATCACTAAAGTAAAAGGAGTAGGAGGGGCTTTTCCTTTGTAATGGGGCCAACCTTAACTTGAAAAATTAAAGAAAAAAAATCACATTCCAGGATGCTTCAGTTGTCTGAATCTCATTGGTGGCATCCCTCTGTTGATGTGCACGCCTGATTTCACAGCTTCTACTGTTACCTGGGGCTCCCACAGCCAGGAGAATAAGGGCTGCCATGCCAAAGTCCAGCCCTGTCACCTGTAACATGGTTGGCTTTGTGATGGGTAGTTTGAGACACTTCCCCTTAAAAAGGCATTACTGAGATACCTCCATTAATGATGAAACACCACAAAAATAGGTCTGGGTCTTTACTTATCTGTTTATACAGGAACAGAGGAAAAGGAATGGACCATTCAGCCCCTCAAGCCTGCTCTGCCATTCAATGAGACCATGGCTGATCTGTGCTCTAACACCCTATATCTGTCTTTGGCCCAAATTTGTCAATACCTTTGCTTAACAAAAATGTATCTATCTCAGGTATAAAATTACTAACTGATCTAGTATCAACTGCCATTTATGGAAGAGAATTCCAAAACTCTACCACCTTTTACGTGTAGAACTGCTTCCTAACATCTCTCCTGAACAGTCTGGCCCCAATTCTCACACAACGTCCCCTAGTTCTAGAATCCCAACTAGTATAAATAGCTTATGCATCCTGTCTTTTCCTGTTAACCTGTTGAAAACCTTTGATCAGATCACCCCCAAAACTTCAAAAATTCCTGAAAAGAAGGCCTATTTTCTAAAATCTCCCCTCATAACTTAATCACTGAAGTCTAGGTATCATTCTTGTAAACCTACATTATACTCCCTCCAAGGTCAAAATATCCTTCCCAAAGTGCAGTGGCCAGATCTATTTTTTGTACTTCTGACTCTGAGAGTTACAACAAAGTCTGATTTAACTGTTGACAAAATTTGGTCCCATCCCCTTCGAATGGCAACTTGGTGACTTTCAAATTTAACCTTCAGATGCCCTAAGGGTTATAAAAACTGAGAAGAAATACTTTTGTGCAAGATCAGAACATAAATATATGGTTGCATTAAGTTTCACATAGAAATTGAATTGTGGAACTGAAGCCATTTGCTGTTCCTTCAGAGTGAGGCCCTGATCTCAGTTCTGGCCATAGGAAGTGGACAGTAATAGAAATATAATCCCTCATTATTGAGCTGATAGGCTAAAATTGCATATTCACCATTGTACTGTAGAAAATAGCTGTGAAACCAGAAAATAAACAGATTTTAGATAACAAAGTGTGGATCAGGATGAACTCAGCAGGCCAAACAGCATCTTGGGAGCACAAAAGCTGATGCTTCAGGCTCAGACCCTTCATCAAAAAAGGTGGTGGGGAGAGGGTTCTGAAATAAATAGGGAGAGAGGAGGAGGCGGATCGAAGATGGACAGAGGAGAAGATCAGTGGAGAGGAGAGTATAGGTGGGGAGGTAGGGAGGGGATAGGTCAGTCCAGGTTGGACAGACAGTTCAAGGGGGCGGGATGAGGTTAGTAGGTAGGAAATAGAGGTGCGGCTTGAGGTGGGAGGAGGGAATCGGTGACAGGAAGAACAGTTTAGGGAGGCGGGGACGAGCTGGGCTGGTTTTGGGATGCAGTGGATGGAGGGGAGATTTTGAAGCTTGTGAAATCCACATTGATACCATTGGGCTGCAGGGTTCCCAAGTGGAATATGGATTATCTCTGATCACAATAAATTGATTTTAAACAGTTTTCCATCATATTTAAATCTAGGTGAAGCAGTTGGTGGGTATTTGATCTTTTCCTTACGTCAAATTTTTGGCAACACTGCATGCACATTTCTTGCGGAAATTAGCATTGGATAAAAACATATGAACTTCAGAAGTGGTAAGAGAGTTACTCCCTCAAGTCTTACAGTACCTTGCTTGGTTTTCCAATCTAAACAGAACTCTTCCATTTTTGTTCTTATCTTGTAAATAACTCTTGATTTCTTGCACATCTGTTGTTGTAAGTGCCCTCGTGCTATATTGCATGCCATGGGATAAAATAGCAGAGTGGCAGCTTGCATCCTCTTGATATGATTCTGAGGAAGCGCAGTTGATCAGGCATGGTGACCATGAGTCTGTGGTTCTGGCGGTAACATACCTATGTACCCAACACATTGGACACAATCTTGGGTAAGTGGCGACTCCCAGACTGTCTAATAGGAGAATGTGGCTGTTTGCCCTAGCAGTTTGACTGGGCACTGTCTAGACACCACAAGCTTTGCTGAACAAATGCACCCTTTTCCTCTTCAGATCTTAACTCACCCGAAGGATTCAAAAAACTGACCCATCCAAATTTAACTGGAAATTTTTCTTTTAATCCTTAAAGTTGAAGTTCTGAGCTCAGTAACACTGCTTCACAAAAATTTTGCACAATTTAATATCATGACAAAATACAGAATCAAAAGCAGTCTTTATTATAGATATATTCTTAATACAAAAAATCTGTCACACAGACAATAAAAACGGATTATGCAAAACTTATGCAGTAACATAATCTCCTATTACATTGCAACAGGCAGCATATCAGGAAATATTAATATCGACACTATGACCTCTCACGAAGTATGTCACACAAAAGCTCCATGTCACAAATCTATATTAGTTGGTACCAGTATCTCATTACCTAAACATAATCATGTTGTTAAGTGATGCTGCAAAAGGGAATTTCTTACAACAGGTAATCAGAGGACTCTTCTAGATATTTTCCAGGGAGCACTGGTCAAAGTCGCCTCAAATCTCATGGTGCAGTTCAGAGTCTGACCCACAATTCCATCGAACAATCAGTAATATCATTTGAAAAGAAGATCTTGAACATTACAGAATTCTATAGGAAATACTGGAATGTTGCAGCATTTTACTACATCTGATAACAGTCAAGGAAAGCCTGCAGAGGAATTATGAGTGGTACTAGATTTTAATTTTATTGGTAGGGACAGTGCTTAGTTGACAGATACCTGTGATCTAATGGACTGACACCAAGTCACAAATTGGATTTTTTTTTCATTGTTTGACTTGTAGTTCAGTATGTTCCTGGTCTATAGCTATTACAAATCACAGGGTGCAGAGTGCGCATCTAAAAACATTGCAGCACTTCCACACGATACCCAGGTCAATTACAAGCGCTTTTGCAGACCCCATCCCATTTATTTTAAGCATTTAGCAACTTAACAAAAAGCATATTTCCATTCATTTCTTCTCCCAGAATCCAAACAGCAGACTTATTAGAAGCCATTGAAATCTACAATACACTCATAAGCTTTGCTTTGTTATAATTTATAAAAGTCACCCCAACCCTACTATAGTATAAAGGGGTAATATCAGGATTTTGTGTTAGGGAGGCTGACACTTGGGTTTCGAGGAGTCTTATATACCCCTTTAAGGACGGTCCACAATTGTGAACCTTAAGAGACACAGAGAGAGAAAAAGGCAAAGGTTGTAAACGATCAGCGGGAGTCATGTAGACAGTCCCTTAGAATCTTTCACATCAAAGAACCACAGATGTCACCCAGCCTCCGCTGTAGTATATCTCCACTGTACGCCAATCTGCTTAATCCCTAAACAGTGGCAGCAAGTCGAAAGGACATTCAATGGCACCCTCAGTCATATTCAGATATAGCTACACATTCCAGCACTGCAGACAGACCTTAACATGGTAACCATGTATACAGTACTGAAGCACATCATCAGCTTGCAGGCTCTCCTTCTCTCTCTCTCTCTCTCTCTCTCTCTGCAAGCCTAGCTTCTGACACATATAAACACACACACACACACACACACACACACATACACACACACACACACACACACACACACACACACACACACACACACACACACACACACACACACACACACACACTCATATACAGAACACTGTTTGACATGAAGCAACAAGATAGAGTGCCAGCACTTACCCTGGTTTGGACCACCATCTCCATCATCACATTCATTCAAATTATTGATCATTGTTTTCCCTGCTGGACGTGTACCCTTGATGAGGGGGTAGCTGTCAAATGGGGAAGAGGACCAGAGCCTTCAGCTTGTAGTCAGGTTCCTCTCTCTATCCAGAAAACAGAAGAGGAGGCTGCACTGCGGAGCGTCTCAGCACACACGACAGCAGCAAGCTCAACCTGACTGAAGTCATCATGTATGCACAAGGCATTATCTGTGTGTATATTTGCGGGGAGGGGGGAGTTTAGAGGGGTAGGGGGAAGAGATGGATGGAGAGGCAGGGCTTTCCACAATAGCCCCTGGGCACCTTTCTTTCACATTCCTAACCAGCAATGCTGCATTCTGCACTTGATAATAAAACACAAATGAAAAAAGAGGAAAATAAAACAGTCCTTATAATATAGCAGGATTAATACTTATATCAAATGGTGCGCGTCTCACAAAAGGTATTTGATTGGTTTTTCCAAAAATTTGGTTCATGGTTAATAGCACCCATAGCAAGCTGAACTATATATATATATATATATATATATATATATTTGAATGTACAATGTATACAAACAGGGTTCCACAGAATTGAAAATAGACCATTAACCCTCTCCAGACTGCTGCTGCAGTTCTTTCTCTGTGCGACATTACCAAACCAAAAATTAACCTGACTACAAGGAGTTGAGGATTTTTCATGTATTTATTTTTGACACCACAGTCTGCAAGTTAACCTATAATGTGCACGTGCAAAGACTATGCTAAGTAATTAAGGAGTAGTGGTCAAACAGAAGGAGATGGCCAAATAAGAGGATGATAAAATAATCTTCAGCACCTTCATCCATCTACCAAATTTTGAATACACTGGAATATAATGAAAATGTGCACAGTATTGTCGATTAAGTGAAATAGCAAAGTGTGTTTTAGTAAATTCTGAGATACAGGTGTAACTTGTTTTTTTACAATGTGGGCATTACTTTCTTCATAGGGATCACAATAATGGCATTTTGCTTATTCATTTGTGTGAAAGAAATACCTCCATGAAGGCTGCTATCCCTTATCCAGTCATCCTTTATTTATATGTGCATAGTACATGACACTGACCCAGATAGCTCAGAGATGGCTCCTGGCTGAACAGAACCTCTGATGCTCCTGTTCTTATCTGTCATCCAGGGCTTCCTGATTAGACCAGATTAACTGCCCCTATTAGAGATCTCATATTCTATGAGACCCACCTGGTTGACCTTGTAACGATCACGACAGTGAAGTGGGCATTACTGGCTGGAACAGTATTTATAGCCCAGCTGTAATTGCCTTTGAGAAGGTGGTAATGATATGCCTTCTTGAGCTGTGCCAGCCCTTGGGATAGAGGGACATCACTGCTGTTAGGGATTTCCATCAACAGTGAAGGAACACACCAGGATGGTGTGTGGATTGGAGGGGACCTTGTGTTAGCAGTATACGCGGTATTACCACCCTTATGTTGTGTATTGATATAATCAATTCAGGGAAAAAATACAACCTTCAGAATGCTATGCTTCACGTGAAAATGACACAATCTTTACCTATAAACATGGCCAACAGAGTGTTCAGTCAGTGGCACAAGAAGTGAAATCTGCTTTGTAAATATGTTCCCAATCACAATTTTGAATCTGCCCATTCGCACAACTCAGTAGACAAATCATTTGGCATTCTTGGCCTTGTGCAACTGAATGAAAACTGTTACAAAAATTAGGGCAGCTTGTAGAATATTTAATGTTAAAATGCATCATAAAGACATCAAAAGTCAAAGTTTGGCACCAAATCACATGAACAGATTTCGGATTTAGTGCATGGTGGACTTTTAGGAGTGTTAAGGAGAAAGGCTAAGTGGAGAGATGCTGGCACAGTGGTAATGTCGCTGGACTAGTAATTCAAGCAAATAATCAGTGAACACAAGCTCAAATACCATAGGAACAGCTGGCAGAATTTGAATTTAGTTAACAAAATCCGGCTAGTCCCAGTAATAGCGACCATCAACTATCATTAGTGGAACAATTAACATTGGGATATGCGTTAACCCAGAATCAGATAAACACAGAATATTTCAATAGAACCTCATTAAAATTTCCTGGAGAGACCAGGAAGAGTCCTTTTGTCAAATAATGCTCATTCTTCTATTACTGCTTTGGGTTGGGGGGGCAGTGAGGGCAGTTTCCCAGTTTATGATTGGGGAAGGGTGTCTCACATTGAAAACAATGAGCAACCAATTTTCAGAAAGATCAGTCAAACTGCCTTTCATTAGGCCCAGCTATTAATGTTAGTACAGATAAATGAAAGGTCAGGTGCTGTAGGGATCAGGGAAGGTATGCTGAAGTGTTTGCTGAAATAGAGAGAAAAAAGAAATGTTAGAGGAGAAAAAAATTGAGAATTAAAGTTGAAAAATCATTAAAACCAATGGACAGGTGCAAAAAGCAACAAAAAGTGTAATGGGATGTTCAGCAGCTACTCAAGGGGTGGAATACAAGGAAGAACTTATTTTGTGCACAGCCTATGCCAGACTCCATTTAGCATACTGTGTTCACTTTGGTGCACTGCACCTCAGGAAGATATATTAGCCATTTCAGGGGGTGCAGCACAAGTTCACCAGAATGATCCATGATAATAGAGGATGAAATGATGAGAACAGATTGCATGAACAGACTAGATTCGTATTCTCTTCAACAAAGCAGATTAGCTGGCAGAAATTTAAAATGTTAAAAGGGCTTGAAATGGAAAAAAAATTTTTTTCTAATAAGAAGAAACAGGAATAAGGGGACACAATTTTAAATCAAAAGCCAGTTTTTCAGGAACAAAATTAGGAAGCATTTTGATACAAAGGCCAGTAGAAGTTGGCCTCCTCAATGTTGTTGATGCCAGGAAATTGGAAATTTGAGGACTCATATAGATAGATTTTTGTTAGATCCTGCCATCAAGGAATATGGAGCAAAGGCTTTAAAAACAGCCAAAATCTAACTGAATGGTGGAGTAGACTCTAAGGACCATAGGTGCTGTTGTATAATGGTTTAAGTGTCTGAAAGGGTTAATACTGAGGAGTTGCTTTAAATATTGCCCAATACGATAATGTTATATGGAGGTGGTAGGAGAACAGCTTAAGATCTCAATGAAAGAAGACCAAAATCTGGGTCTTCCTCATATCACTGTCTGCTGTATTCATGTAACTTGTACCTTATTGCTCTCATGCAGTGTAGTACACCTTATTAAGAGAAGAGTTGCTTCTTATTAGACTACCAGGTGGGTTTCCTCAACTACTCGAGAACAAGCAGACCCTGTCGCGCTGGCCCTGAATGACAACGGTAGCATACACCTACCTTGCAGGAGCAATAGTACAGAAAACTGATATGAGATAATGAGAAATGGCATAGGTTCCTCATGCAACATACCTCTAACATTATATTGTTCATGACTTTCCAACAGTAATTGGGTCTTATTCGCATATGTAAATTCAGTAAAAGCATTTCAAAATAGACATTCCTTCTAACATTTTTAATGAGAATAGCCTATTATATTAATGAACTGTTTTAATTAAACTTGGTCATAAGGTAAATTATAAGAGTATACACAAACAGGAGAAGTAGGACCAATAGTAGACCACAGATGCTCTCAAACCTGTTTGGCCATTCAGTACCATCATGCCCAATTTTCTACTCAACAGAGTTTACTGTCTGCTCCTCATAACTCTCAATATCATAAGGATCCAGAAACCTATCCACTTCTGTGTTGAATGGACAGCTCATTAATTGAGCATACACAACCCTTTGAGGTAGAGAATTCCAAAGTTTTAAACCCTGTGTGTGAACAACTTACTTCTTTAAAAAAAATCAAACTGTGCAAAGGTGTTACTACACACTTTTAGAGAAAGTAGGCTTAAAGCAGGTCTCTTCACTCAGAGGTAGGTATACTAACATGCTGCCACAGGAGTCCCCAACAACAAATTACTCCTCATCCCTCTCCTAAATGGCTTCCTTCTTATTCTAAGCCTATCACTTCTAGACTCCCCAAATGGGGAATATTTTCTTCCAGTCTCTGCTCTATTAAGCCCTTTGAGAGATAAATAGATAGGATTATTGAACTCCATCCATAGTAGCATAGGATGTGGGCAGAGCTGAAAATTGTCAACACAGAAAGGTGGCTTGTTCCTGCCACTTTCATTCCGGGAGGAACTGGCTACCTGCAAATGGTGAGCAACCCACCAGGCCAATCAAGAGGCCTATTCAAACCATTGAGCAGAAGCTGATTGTGATTCGCAAAGGTCCAAAAAAACAGCCGGGGAATCAAAGCAGATTCCCAGCAGGAAATCAGCTTGAGCTATGATTCCAAACCACCTGGGAAATCCCAGCACTTCCAGGTACCATTACAGCTGCTAGAGCTGCTGGGCCAGAGGTGTCACTCTTGGCTGCCCACTCCCTCTGCAATGACAAACTGGCAGCTGTGGCATTTTTAAATGGATACATTTTGAAACATCTCTTCAGGAAGGACCTCTGACATGAACCATCCTCTCTCCATTCTACCTGTAATGGCAGCTCTTACCTCGAATGTGAGAGCTGCTAATGTGCCATTGCTAAAGATGCTTTTCTTGACACTTCAGCCTTGGGCACACCAACAATGTCTTAAATGGGATTGCAAGCATCATCACTGTTTATTGATTCATTTATTTATTGACCATCCATCAAAACAGAATCAAGTATTTGACACCAGGTGAGAACTGTAGGGTTATTCGCTTGCATACACCAGATATTGAAGTCTGAAATGTTTCAATGAGACCACTCCCTGATCCTTCTGAATTCTAAGGAATATATGGCCTGAATACTCAATGACTTCCTATTGGATAATCCCCTTATCATAAGAATTGGTCCAATGAACATTTGTTGACCTCCAAAGAAATCACATCCTTAGATAAGGCGACCAAAACTTTATACCGCAATAGATTTTATAGGGGTTAAATTAACTTTCCAATTGATGTAAAAGTCACTTCACAGGATCTGGCACCCCCTCAGTAATAATACACTGGGGCCAATGAGAGAGACTTTTAACGCTTTATCTACAGAAATCCCAAACTGGAGAACTGATAGCCAATTAGATTGGCTGCAATGATGTGTCCCAGCAGTGCCAACAGATAGCAATGCCCACTGCTAGGGCTATAAGCAACACCAAAGACTTGAAGAGTCAGGCATCACACAAAGGTAAGTTTAGAGACTTCACTCTGCCTTGGCTGGGAGACCCCAGTGAGTGTGGGAACGTTGTTTTCCTGAAAACTATATTTTTTGCATTTGCTGTAAAATGTAAATAATTAACTTTGCTTTGTCTCTGCTCCCTGGCCACAAATAGGTGAGGCTTGTCATGCAGTTGGGCCTTTGGGACTAGTCCACAACAGGGGCTCGGTTAGCTGGGATCGAGCAGTCAAAAGCATCAGTGGGAAATCAGAATGGCTGGTCGTGGACCTGATCTGACACTTTACAGTGGGATGATGTGGGGGATGGGAGAAACAGGAAGGGTAGGGTAATAAGTTAGAGTCACAGAAACATGAACAGTTTACAATGTATATTAGAACATAGAACAATACAGCACAGTACAGGCCCTTCAGCCCACAATGTTGTGCTGACCTACTATCCTACTAAGATCAATCTACACTGCATACCCTACATTTCACTATCCTCCATGTGCCTTTCTAAGAGTCACTTAAAAGTGTCTAAAGTATCTGACTCTGCTACCATTGCCTACAGCTCATTCCACACACCCACCACTCTCTGTGAAGAATCTGTCTCTGACAACTCCCCATACCTTCCTGCAATCCTGCATCATGCACCCTCATAATAGCCATTTTCGCCCAGGGAATAAGTCTGAGTATCCACTCTATCTATGCCTCTCATCATCCTGTACACCTCTATCAAGTCACCTCTCATCCTTCTTTGCTCCAGTGAAAAAGGCCCTAGCTCCCTCAACCTTTCCCCATAAGACCTGCCTCCCAGTCCAGGCAGCATCCTGGTAAATGTCCTCTGCAACCTCTCTAAAGCTTCCACATCTTTCCTGTAATTAGGTGACCAGAACGGAACACAATATTCCAAGTGTGGTCTAATCAGAATTTGATCGAGCTGCAGCAAAACCTCACGGCTCTTAAACTCAATTCCCCTGTCAATGAAAGATATATTATTGTAACCTAAACTAGAACCTATACATACATCACAATTACTGGTCCTAGAGTTATCAACCCTGAAGATCTAACCCCTGAAACTCCTAAATGTCTTGTATGAATTCCACCAGGCCCATCAGTGATTTAGAGTCATGTTACACAAAACAGGCCCTTCAGCCCACTGAGTTTGTGCCAATCTATCTACAACAATTCCACATTCTAGCAATTGTCCCATAGCCTTGAAGGCTATGATGCTTCAAGTGCTCACCCATGTGCTTTTTAAAAGTTGTGAGGTTTCCTACCTCTTTTCCCCTCCCAAGCACTGCATTCCCAATTCCAACCAGCCACTTGGTGAAAAGAAAATCATTCTCAAATCCCCCCCAAGTTATGTTGCGATGGTATCATAATTGAAATATCACTGCATTAGCGATGCAAAGAATCAAGGAGTTATTTTGGAGACCAACTCAAGGGTTTTAGAAGTCAATTACCAGAACTCTAGCTGGTCTCAGTCATGGTGTCTATGGAACTATCATTGATTGTTGTTAAAACTCACTCCACGAGACCTTTTTGGGTAAGGAAATCATCCATTATTACCCATCTGCTCTCAGTGTGACTCTGGACTGTCAGAAATATAGCTGACCCTGAATTGCTCTCCAAAATGGCCGAACAAGGCAATTCAGTTCAAAGGCAATGAAGGGTGGTCCATGAAACCTGGCCTTGCTGGCAATTGAGATTGAGATCCAATCACAATCATGCAGCATGTGAAAAATGGAAATTGGTTCCGGCTGGTTAATAAAAAAAAGGCTCCCTATAGATCCAGCAGTCCTCACATCTTACTTGCCTGGAAATTGACTAAAGCCTAGCCGGTCAATTGAATTTGAATGATGGTTGATTCTGAAGTGTACAGATCATTAGCCTATACAGCTGACTAACCCAGCTCCTATTGTTGCCACTTCCAACTTCACCATCTGGTGTGAATCAGGTGTGAGGGAGTTTCAGATTTTTTTGTTCCCAAGACATTTATATTCTACCTGATCTGAGCGCCAACATTCGCTATATTCTTTCCCCCTCCGTCATCAGTAATTCACTAGTCATTCAGCCATTGCATACATAGGCTATGAAACTTTGCAATATCACTGCCTGACCTCTCACTAGAGTCAGCCTCAGAGAATCCCACCTTAACACATGAATATAAAACCACATAAGTGTACAACTATCTTAGATGTTAGGAGATTTATTTTTGTGCAGCACTTGGAATAAATTATCAGTTCGTGTAATGAGTGTAGATTCAGCACAACAGTTCAAAAGAAGCATCTTATTAAAGGTGAGTGGGATTTTCGGCAGAAAGCTCATTGACACTTACCTTCTGAACTAGTTTAGATCACCTTTGGAAGTCAGGGAAGAATTTCCAAAGATGGTTTTCTCTCTCTCAGTTGGTTGAGGCTTTGAAAAATATCTTTTGCCTCTCCCAGGTGATCTGATGGCTGTTAGCAGGAGGAAATGTCGACGTCACAACATTGTGGCACACTGTGACTGTTTGCAACAAGTGCTGTTGCAAGTGTCTGCATGTACCCAATGTACCCTTGTGAATGCATGCCAGAAATATGTGTGTGTGTGTGTGTGTGTGTGTGTGTGTGTGCGTGCACGCTGCTAAACAGTCCTCTTAAAGGAGTACTGAGAAATTCTGATGACATTTGTTTGCTGAGACGTAACGACCATGTCAACAGGCATCAGCTGGATATGTTGTCAGTGTAGTTCTTGAAAATTCCAGGGGACAAAATAAAGTTTTGGGCTCTGAGCACAGATGGAACATTTTCAAAGCCCCAAGTGGATGTCATTTCTAGTCAAGGCAATTAATTGTTGGGTTTTGAACCGAAATTAAAAAAAACTTCTGATTAAAGGGGTCCTCAGTTGTGCTTGATCTAACAACAGTATTTATGAATCAAGTAGATTTTATTCAGCAAGATCTTATGAATAACTAACAAAAACAGTGAAGACAATGTGGAAGTCACTTATCACTCAAGATCCTAATATACCTTGAATAATTTGAGCACAAGCAATACCTTTCTTCTGACTCTGAAGTGACATTACATTGAACTGTGCCGTTGAAGAATTCGACCACTGAAACAATGATAAACTGTAGGAGTAAAGATTTTGGGTTTTCAACTTTTATTTCTAATTTGACTGTCTCATTCTTTTCACCCCTTTCATTCACTACACACAAGGTCATCTGGCGTTATGCCCATATCAGAAACTAAAGTGATATAAGCTGTGATAAACGTCAATTTCCACACATCACAGCAAAACAATGACACATTCTTTTATCAATAATTCAGATTTTTCACATAAAACATGTTTATCAATTTCTATGAATAGTAAGTTAACTAAAAACAAATATTCCCATCAGAGTTTCAGGAAAGGATAATTCTTTTTTTTAAAAAATATAGGGGTGGCACAGTGGAAAGTGGTTCAGCGGTTAGCATTGCTACTTCTCAGCACCTAGGGCCCAGGTTTGATTCAATCCTCAGGCAACTGTCTGTGAGGAGTTTACACATTCTCCTTATAGCTGCTTGGGTGTTCTCCATTTTCCTCCCACAGTCCGAAGATACTCAGGTTAGGTGTATCGGCCATGCTAAATTGCCCATTGTATCCAGTGGTATGTAGGCCAGGTGGATTAGCCACAGAAGATGCAGGATTACAGGGATATGGTGGGGAGGTGGGGCTGGGTGGGATGCTCTTTGGAGGGTAAATTTGGGCAGAATGGCCTGCTTTCACACAGTATGGATTCTATGATTAGATCGAGCCGTAAGCAAGGTAGAGCATAGTTCAAGGACATGATGGTTCAAACCTAAGGTAAGATTTCATAATAAGTTCAAGCTGCTGAATTCAAATCTTTTTCTTGCTTTTTCTAAGCTGACACAGAAGTCTTGAATTGAACATAATGTAATTAAAACAAGTGCAATGGCTGTTTTGAGCCAGACAAACACACACCTGGACAGCTACTGTGACTGCTCTCAGGTTGGTTTAACTGTTTAGTGCCACAGTTAGCCAACAGAAATTCAAAACGGACAACTGAAATTGAAAGCTAAGACCGAATTGTAAAATGCTACTCCAACCTAACAAAGTACTGTATAAGTGAATATTATTAACAAATATTTCAAGAAGAATATTACCACATTTAGGTTGACCCATTTGACAGCCATAAGATTACTTAACAAAAACCATCACTCAAAGGTGAAAGCATGACTCAGAGGCAATCCAGGATTACTTTAATAATATTTATCTCCTGAAGGTCAAGAGCATAATGTATTTTCATTTAAAAATCAAAATAATGACATTCAGATCATCACTTGGCCCAAGAGAAATCATTCATTTCAATCAGTGCTCCTCATTTCTGTCACCATTTTCTCTCCTCTTTCTTGTTATGGATGTTAAAGGCTCTAGAATGTTCCCAGGCTTCACATTAGCCTTTTCTTAGAGCCTTGAATAGAATCTCTTTTGCTAATTATCCCTTCTCACTCGTGCCTTGTAATATTCAATGTCACCAGCAACTATTTTCCACATTTATTTAGCTATTTTCAAATAATTCAAATTATTAAGTTAGATGTTTGATAGGTTTGGAAGTTATGGGTGCCGTCAGGAAAGTGGAGTTGACGTTATAATCAGAACAGCCATGAGCTTATTGAGTGGCGACTTAATGGGCCTAATGGCTTAGTTTTGCTCCTAAACCCAAAGATCCTATTTCTATCATCATAATCAGGGAATGAGGCGCAGGCTGGTTCAATTCAATCCAATTAAGAGTAGAAACCCCAAGCATTGCACTCCCAGTGAACACCAAAACATGAAGGGTGAAGGCTTGTATTAAAGGCATCAAACTGGCGAGCAATAATGTTTCCTCATTCCAGTTGTGCCTGGAAGGAATTTTCTTCCTCTACCTATTTTATTCTTTCATGAGGAGACTCTTTTCCAAGGATTAGCCATGACATTACTCATTTCCATACTAATTTTTAAGTTATTAATTTCATCAATACCTTCTGGTCAAAGATGGCAGCAGAGCTTGTCTGCTCTGACTACTTCCTCTTTTCTTATCCCCCTCTTCTTTTCTTGCTTTTTACGTACTTACCTTGTCCTGAGCTTGGGCGGCATCGGCAGCGGTGAGAGCCCAGAACACAGACGTCGAGTGGATGCAGGGTGTTGATCTTGAGCTTGGATGGGCCTACCGCATGGACTTTGGATGGGCCCAGGGCACGGATCTAGATCAGGGTCAGTGCAGAGGAGTGCGAGCTCCTATTTACTTTTCCAGAGCAAACACAAAACCTGGAATCAGCAGCCGTTACTTTGCAGAGGCACCATCGGTGAGGTAGGCTCAGAGGCAAAAGAAGGCACCTGAGGATCAGCGACTTCATTGTTGGTTGGGTCTGGTGCTGGCAGAAGGGCATCACGGTAACGTAGAAGGGGTGGACCTGGCGGCAGGAGGCGCGACTCTGACAGTGGTTGGTTCGACCAGGCGGCTGCAAGGCAGTGACTGGGCAGATTCGGCCCGGCTGCAAAGATCGTGCTTGAGGATTGGAGACTTCGTTGGTTCCAGTGTTGACACTGGAAAAGCAGTTGATAGCAGCATAGACATCATTGATGGTGATGAGCTGGTTCAGGACTCACTGACTCTCTTCAGGCTATATCTTCCTTATTTTCCCTCTTATTCTGAATTTATTTAAAATGGCACTGTTTTGTGGTAACTAATGAAAGCTTTTCGTTGTATTTTATTGTATTTTTACTGTAAAAAAACACACGACAATAAAATCAAAAGCAATAACAATGTATCTTTGGTTTATATTTCACTATAATTGAATTGGCTAACATTTGTCTCTTCAGAGATTTAAGGCGTTTTAAAAAAAAAGGTACAAGAACTAAAGGAGAATTTGTTTACAATCAAGTTTCATGTTAGAATTAGACTTGAAAGTTTTCCCTACAGCTTGCTGAGAGAATGTTCATGCAAAGCACATGGCCACAAATGTTTTGAATTAATATCTGAATAAACCATAGTATGCTTCTTCTTTCTTTCTGGAACCAATATGAATGTTGATTTCAAACTTTTTAAAATATGTTTATAAAGAGAGAATAGTAACCCATGTTACAAAATACAAAGATATGAAAGTTGTTTTTCAGTCTCACACAACCAGTTGTTTCTAAGTTGGAGGATTCACACTCTGTAAGTACCCAGGGCTGTTCCAATGCTATTCCCTACATTAATGAGAATGACCGTAAATGTTCTCTAATTTAAAAAAATAGCTTGTACAGCCTTTTCTCTACAGGTATCAATTCACACTGGGTACATTTCCACATGTGTCAGCTTGCTCCTGCATTCATTTCTCCAATCGCTGAAATATAATTTAGGCCAGTACTTTGATGACAGAGTTATTTGCATCTTTCCATTCTGTGATGTCTGGGACTTTGCATCAATGCTATTTGATTTTCATCCATTGTTCCTCCATTAATCAGCTGCCCAGCCATCAGATTTCAAATGAGGTAGTTGCGGGCTCAGTTGGTTGTACTCTTATTTCTGAGTCAGAAGGTCTCACTTTAGAAATGTCACCACAAAAGCCGAGATGATTGTCTGCTGTGGTGCCAAGACAGTACTGCAGTGTCAGAAATCCCTATTTCAAAAGGGACTTCAAACCAAGACCCAGTCTGCCCTGGTAGGTTGATGTAAAGCAATGGCTCTACTTGAAGAAGAGAAAGTGTGTTGTCCCTGATGTTGTGCCTAAATATATATCCCTCATTTAACATTACTAAAACAGATTCTAGGGCGACATGGTGGCTCAGTGGTTAGCAGTGCTGCCTCACAGCACCAGGGACCCAGGCTTGATTCCACCCTCAGGTGACTGTCTGTGCGGAGTTTGCACATTCTCCCTGTGTCTGCGTGGGGTTCCTCCGGGTGCTCCGGTTTCCTCCCATAATCCAAAGATGTGCAGGCCAGGCGGATTGGCCATGCTAAATTGCCCGTAGTGTTCAGGGGTGTTTAGATTAGAGGGGATGGGTCTGGGTGAGATGCGCTGAGTGTTGGTGTGGATTTGTTGAGCCAAAGTGCCTGTTTGCACATTGTAGGGATTCTATGAAAACAGCTTATCTGGTCAATTTCATAATGCTCTGAGAGGCTTGTGTGCAATTTGGCTGCCACTTTCCTAAATTACACGAGTAACTGCCCTTCAGAAGTATTTAATGGTTTGTAAAGTCCCATTGGGATCTCCTGAGGTTGTAAGAGTCCTGTTGCTGTTGTGTCTTTGGATTCTAGATGATGTTGCAAGGTCTTAGTCTGAGGTAAAGATATTGTTGGAATCCTGGGTCTCGTTTAACAATGATTTATTTACTCCAAGCTAACTACATACATTACACTACACAAGATCTAGGCTAGTTCTCTTTCACTAGAGTCTTCCCTTCATCATGTCTGACTTCATCAAGTTTGCACCTTAACATAGGTTCATAAGTATGTTCTCCCGAGTTAACCACTCACTCTGCCAAGATCAAAGTGTAAATAGAATTCGACTCATTTTTTGTTATTAAGAAAGACAATGAATTATTGTTTAAGTTGTCTGCATAGTAAGTGAAATAGCTACAATAAAACTAGAACTATATACCTTATGGGTTGGGTCCTCTCACATTGTGCGGAGAAATGCTTCTCCTCCACCTAAGCACCTGCACTAGGATGACAGCAAAATTTGTGGTACTTTATAGATGTAGCGGTACTTCACATCTTATTCCTCAATGAACTTTCAGCCCAACATTAACTGGAACAAAATGGCTTAGGTTAACAGTGGCAGCAACAGTGAGGTTTTGCGGTACTGGAGCAGGCATCAATGATTTATCCTCACTTGACATTCATATGTCAGCGTGATTCAGAGGCGCCCACTGGGTGGCGATCAAGAGCAAGTGCCCTTGTTGGCTTACCCCTCTACTGTATGAAATGAAACGTAAATATAACGGAACTAAAACAGCAAAAGCAAGGGATTTTTTCTGATGTGGCAATATTAAAATTCTATGTTGATGTAAATAATCTTAGTGTGGAGCTCCAGGAATGGAAGGCAATACTTATTACTGCTGGGGAAATACAGTGCTGTGAAAATGTTATTTCTTTTAAGGCAACTTTTGAAACTTGACTTTATAGTTGAAGGGCTTTTGAGCACCACTCATCAGATTTAGTTTACCTTAGATTGGTTTATTACACAGGAAAGGTAAATAATGTGGCTTCAAGGTCTGCTAGGGACTTCTGGAATTTTTTTTTAAGTTTAAACGAAACACCCATAACTTAGGGAGGGAAACTTTTTTGATTTCAGTTTTATTTTGATTAGCAACCCTGAGCAATCCTTGGATGAGGGCGACTGTACACGTCAATGCCCCTGAGAAGGGAAGAATACAGTGAACTCAGTTATTTCAGAGCAAAGAGTTAGTGTTAGCGCAAGGTTAGGTAAGATTGGATAAAACCCTGAAGAAGTTACATAAATCAGTGTGCAACTAAGTATTTAATAGTTCCAGGAAGAAGCCCTCTGCAATTCCAGTTTATGAACTGTGGTCACAAGTGTGATAAGTGTACCAAAGTGTTTGATACAGAGGCTGTGGTGTGAGTGTTCCACAAATAGTGTTTTGGGTACTATACAAAAGCTTTTTATTAATTTTCTTTTCAATCTATAAATAAGTATTTTGAGATCCATGGGAATAAACTTTTACTGTGTGTAAAACAGTCTTTGATTCCCTTATCGATTCTGTATTGATTTGTTTATTCTATCTATTTTTGTTAGAAAATCTCTTATTTTTTTAAAGTAAAACCTGCGGCATTGCATGTTTATGTTTCAATTAAGAGCAAAACAAACCAAAAAAGAATGACTATCAAGGCAGATGTCAGTCTGAGATTTGCCTTGTGGGATAACAACATCAGCTGGATGCATAACACTTGCAAATTACTAAAACCATATACAAACTAAGACGATTGAGTCTATCAATTAACCCAATCTGGTCAATGCTACAACCTTACACTCTTTAACAGTTACTATCACCAGTGAAAGGAAAAGAACAGAGAACATAGAATTCTGTAGACAATATCAGCAAGACTTTGGAAAATTATTCCCTGAGGCTATCGTGGAGACTGCAGGCACCCATTATTCATAAGAGTTACAACAAGCAACTCTTGCAAGCAATTACAACTGGAAATGTCCATTTTTCTCAGAAGCTTGTGAAGTCCCCCATGGAAGAGATTAGCAATTCCACAATTATCAGATTGCTAAAGAGGTCAATGGATATAAAACTAAATATTTCCTGGCATATAACTAGCAGGTTGTCAGTGGATTTTAGAGGCCTACAAATTTCATGTGCATCCCACCCAGGTACTTGTTCAAAACATCCAATAAGAAAAAAAATCTGCCTTTTTTTTCCTGACCACCTAGAAATAAAGATGCATATCATCTATGAGCAGTCTTCTTTTGCCGAGCTGGTCACTCAACCCAGTTAGGGAAGTAGAAAACAAGAGGAGGAATCATTTGTTTTCTTTCTCTGAGGTGCTGTTTTGTCATGAGTGAGAGTTAGATGCATTTTTTTGAGAGCTGAGGGCTTTGAGATGTCACAGACGTCCCTAATCACTTCCTGCAATGTTCTCCTGGCAAAAAAAAATCAAAGGTAGCTGATACTTTTCAGGATCCCGGGATGGGATGAAACTATTGATGGCAAATCCTTCACCAGTGACTGGCATGGGTGCCAGGATGTCTCGGGGCAATACTGACTTGTATTCCAAGTTGGCACTCCTTCATCTGCAGACTGATGCACCCAGCCCTGTTTCGTGTCAGAACTTTCCTCTGTGGTAGATCTTTTTCCCTGTTTCTCTAGGCTATGTGTCTGTCAGTAGTGACTGCTGATGTCTGGTCTTACATTGGACCAACTGCCTGACAGATTGTTGCAAAGCCCAGGCTAGAAATAACACAGCTCCTGGACTGACTGTGGTGGTAACCCCTGATTGAGAGGAATGCTGCCTCACCCGATGAGGCACACATCCCCTTCCCCTTTCACAAAGTACCATGTGCTTCAGGCACTGTGTCTACTGTGTAAGCTGCTGGCACACGTCTCATCTCTGACACTGATGCAACTTTGTGCTGCAGTGATACATACTCTACCTTTTACAATGATGCCTTGCTGTTTCCCATAAGCACATTCTCCCTCCTTCTCTTCTGCACTGAAATGTCATTTCAGTACAAAAGATGCTGCCTGGCTTTGTCCATTAAACTGTCACTGCTGAAGCAGAAAATTGTGCCTTACCATTCTGCAGCTGGGTTCTGCAATGGCCCATGGGCATGTCTTTTGTAGTTGAAAAAGTTACAGAGAAAGCGAAGCCAAGGACCGCTAAAAAGGTGTCCATAGACTTAGCCAAAGATATGTACACACTCAGACTGGAGTCGGAAGATTAAATCGAAAGTAGGTGCTCTGTTAATGCAGTTAAGCTTCTGAATTGTCTCATTTGGTTCAAGGTTATTTGGGAAATGAATGTTAATTCCTGCAAGTTGGGTAGTTAATGAGATGCAAATGTCAGCAGATTGGATTCAGTTGATAAGTAGCCAATCAAGGGAAAAAGCAGCAAAGAAAAGCTAGAAACGCTTTGAAATGAACATATTGGTACAGTGTAACTCCATATTGCTGCAAACAGGACGAATCAGACCAGTATGCGTGTTAGACAAGTTTTGCTGTTTCTTCCTTCTGGGGAGAATGTCATCTCACTAGCTAAGGAGAGATTATTTAATTGCAAAGATTATCTTGATGGTAAGAATTTGATTTCTGAATCTCATCACACTGACCATTATTCTCACCATCTCAGGAAGTGAAAAAGTGCATCATCTACTTTAAAATTCATTCCTGCAGGTACAGACCTATTCAACATTCAATCGTTACCACCCAATGATTCCATTGTCCTGTAGCACTGTTTTAACTTAAAGTGAAAGTTGTGAGTCTCACATTTCAGCAAACCTGCCAGATAAAGCAAATCTTGGCTATGCTTGTGCATTGAACGTCCTATGGACTGATCCCTCTACGGTCTGGCTCGTTTACTTACTGATGCTAACAGTTAATAATGTGTCAGGCTAAGCCAGATGAAATAGCAATACTACAGTCTCCAAATCAGTTAAAGTGACTGTTGTATTCAAGGCGTAATTGTTATCAAACTGCAGACCATGCGGAATAACAGAGTTATATCTAATTCTAGGCAGACTAACAATGTTATACTTAATGCCAAATTAAATAGCATCGCTGTTTCTACCCTTAATGACCAGGTTGACATTGAGAACTCAGTTTGAAGAAATCTTTCCATGCATAGCCTTTGATTCTGGAGGATGTATGAGAGTAATAAAACTAAAGTAGTTTGAACTGTTGATAATCGTGGCGCCAATTTGCAACATGGAAAACAAGGCGTGGCAGAACTAACTTCAGTGTCGAGGCTCATGATTTGCTGAGAAGGTCACTGGACAGAACTTGGAGCTTGATCCAGCAAGCCTTCCTACTAGTGGTAGCAGGGATTCAGTTGGCCGTGGAGATCCCTCTGTCGAGCACAAGATCTCAGCTTTAGTTTCACACTATGATGAATATTTGACCCTGGTGGAATGGAAATATCCTATGAATTAATTTGTGAAGGAGAAAGGGGACCAACTGTCGATTAAATTGCACTGTAAATTTCAAATACTGCGCAAACTTCTTCATGCCTTCCATTTCAAAAGAGAAAAAATGTTCCCTTTATTGAAGGAGGAATCTGAAAGGCTGATTTGTATGAGGCGAGTGATGACATGACATGCTTATATTTCTGGAAATATAAATTAACAATAAAAATTAAACTTCCCAATAATATAAGTCCATTCATGCCTCATTTTGTTTAGCAGCTGGCAATCATGAGATAATCTTAAGATGACAATTTTTGGAAATATCTGTGTTATACTAGATAATCAGTGACTGTCAGTAGAATGCTCAAACCCATATGAGTGTATTACAACACAGAGCCGAGTCAGTCACAGCAACTGTCAGTTGTTAGACATTTGACTATTAGGATTCAAACAGAAATTGGGGCCCTCCTGTGACACAGTTGTAGTGTCCCTACCCCTGGGCTAGGAAGCTTGGGTTAAAGTCCCACCTGCTTAAGAGGTGTGCAGTAACATCTCTAAATAGGTTGATAGGGAAATATCAAACAGAAAGTGTTTGAGACACTTAGCAAATCTGGCAGCATCTGTGGAAATGGAAACAAGCAAGGAGAGGCTCCTAAAGTTAAGTCAAAACCTGGTGAAGTAAAGATACTGTCATTGGCAAACAGAACTCTCAGATAATGATCTGAGCAGATTAGGCATTCCTATTTATGTGCCGTTTAATCCTTCACCCATTCAGTTGAACCTCTCACTGATCTATCCATTCCTCAAATCTCTTTCTACCCTCGAGTGTAATTTTTGACAATTTGCCATTGCCTCTCACATGCTACCATTAAAAACCTTTGACATCATTCATCCGTGGGTAGCATGATGGCTCAATGGTTAGCACTGCTGCACCAGGGACCTGGATTCAATTCCAGCCATTGACTGTCTGTGTGGGGTTTGCATGTTCTCCCTGTGTCTATGTGTGTGTCTTCTGGTGCCCCAATTTCCTCCTACAATCCACAGGTATGCAGGTTATATGGACTGGCCATGCTAAATTGCCCCATAGTGTCAAGGAAGGTGTAAACTAGGCAGATTAGCCATGGGAAATGCAGGATTATGGAGATAGGGTAGTGGGTCTGGGTTTGGTAGGTATGGGTGGGATGCTTTTCAGAAGGTCAGTGCAGAGTGCCTCTCTATGCACTGTAGGGATTCTACAATGCTGTCACAATAATTTACACAAATGACAACCTAACGAGGTTTATAAGGCACACTCCAATTGTCATGACTTGTGATTAAAGGACAATATGCCTTACAAAGTATCTTCATTTGACCTTCCAAAACTGGACACAGCTAGTAAAAGTAAATGCTGCTAGGAGTCACTTGACTGACCCTGTTGATTTACTTCAGACAGAAGGCAGACAGCTGGTGTATGGATCTCAATATCAATGACAAAAGAAGCCATTTAGATTTTGATTATCCTTTGTACATCCAAAATGGGCCCGTTAAAGGTCTGCAAATGCATTTTGTTCAAGAGAAAGGACCCAAGTCTGGAAGGACAGGACTACCACACCTCTTGCCCCTTGCCAAAGGGAATTACAGCACAACTGCTTTTTGCTTTGTTCGAAAATGCTTGAATAAAAGTTAACATAGCAGTCAATTTAAGTTTGATTCATGTAAGACTCTGTGAGGAACTGTTTTATAGTGGCAGAAGAACTCTCCGTGAAGAACTCTGAGAGACAACATCCACAGAGAGAACTCTCAGGCAATGAAGACCCAAGATAAGGGGCTTTCAGAAAACAACCATAGTTCCACTGACAGCCCATGTAATCTGGAAGTGCTGTCACCACAGAACTTGTGAGGAATAAGAAACTTTCTTTTTCTCAAATCTGCTCTATATCCAGCCTGTCAGAGATAATGGGAACTGCAGATGCTGGAGAATCCGAGGTTACAAAGTGTGGAGCTGGGTGGACACTGCAGGCCAAGCAGCATCTTAGGAGCACAAAAGCTGACGTTTCGGGCCTAGACCCTTCATCAGCTTTTATTACACAACTAAAATTGATATTTACTAAGTTGACAAAGAGTGTGAGTTATTAGATACATGGTAGCATGTGAGAGGCAATGGCAAATTGTCAAAAATTACACTCGAGGGTAGAAAGAGATTTGAGGAATGGGTAGATCAGTGAGACGTTAGCTTTTGTGCTTCTAAAATGCTGCTCTATATTCAGTCTGTACGGGCAACCTCCAACTATTTAAGTACAGAGGCCATCTGCATAGCTGCAGAACCTGACTTCAAGTTTTCAACGGCTCCACCTCAGAAAGAAAAACTTTCAAGCAATTAACATGATAATAGACTGATCATACTTGCATCCCTATAAATATAGTTTATCTATTACCACTTTTAATCTTTGTATCTGTAGTTTATCTAATAACTCACACTCTTTGTCAACTTAGTAAATATCAATTTTAGTTGTGTAATAAGCTAACTGTTATCTTGCATGAAACGAAGGTTTTGTTGCTGGATATTTTTAAATTGGAATCTTGAAAAAAAACAAGAAGGGACTAAATAAAGTCACCCCCAAGTGAACAGATGAGTGACAGTGAAGCAGATTGGCTTTGTTCCTGGAAACATTACATCTGATGCTGCGCTTCTGCTCAGAAATCTCAGGGACAAATATGAAAATAAGCAAGAAGTCCTGTTTGGCTATATTCATAGACTGTGCTAAAGCATTTAATATTATTTGATATCATGCCCAATGAAACACAGTGGTGGACTTAAATATAGCCCTGCAACCTGTGTGGCTAACACAGATATACTTAGTGCTTTTCAAGAGTGGTAAGAATTTGTGATGGGCACAGAAATCAGTTTGAGAACAAGTCAGGTTGAAGTTTCTTCTGACATTGATCCTGTTTAATGTAATAAGAGGCAAGTCAAAAACAGAGTGTGCTAAATCCTATGGCTTTTTATTGGCAAAGCGCAAGGCATGTCAAATTTGACGGAGAGACTCTCGACTTGAGTTTGTATTATCATATCTTATCAAACTGGTGTTTGAACTGTCATGGCAAGAATCACATCTGATTTCTGCCCCATCTAACCACATGTTATTCCCAGAGCAACTCAGTGGAAATCTCAGAACTGACAGGCATCCCCCGTGCCATTTTTAACCGGCCATTACACACCCATTGCCCTGCGTAGCTCCTGACACCTGCTTCGGAAATGGCAGACTGGGATAAATCAGCACTTTGCAGGCTGATTCTGGAAGTCCTGCTGAGTGGGCTGGTGCACAGGGCATACCTCCTCTTATCCCAGGACCCGTCACAACAGTAGGTGATGCTAGCCTGCTCCAAGGATGCCACCTGGGTTAGAGCAATCTCTGATAATAAAATGTGAGGCTGGATGAACACAGCAGGCCAAGCAGCATCTCAGGAGCACAAAAGCTGATGTTTCGGGCCTAGACCCTTCATCAGAGAGGGGGATGGGGTGAGGGTTCTGGAATAAATAGGGAGAGAGCGGGAGGCGGACCGAAGATGGAGAGAAAAGAAGATAGGTGGAGAGGAGAGTATAGGTGGGGAGATAGGGAGGGGATAGGTCAGTACAGGGAAGACGGACATGTCAAGGAGGTGGGATGAGGTTAGTAGGTAGGAGATGGAGGTGCGGCTTGGGGTGGGAGGAAGGGATGGGTGAGAGGAAGAACAGGTTAGGGAGGCAGAGACAGGTTGGACTGGTTTTGGGATGCAGTGGGTGGAGGGGAACAGCTGGGCTGGTTGTGTGGTGCAGTGGGGGGAGGGGACGAACTGGGCTGGTTTTGGGATTTGGTGGGGGAAGGGGAGATTTTGAAGCTGGTGAAGTCCACATTGATACCATTGGGCTGCAGGGTTCCCAAGCAGAATATGAGTTGCTGTTCCTGCAACCTTCGGGTGGCATCATTGTGGCACTGCAGGAGGCCCATGATGGACATGTCATCTAAAGAATGAGAGGGGGAGTGGAAATGGTTTGCGACTGGGAGGTGCAGTTGTTTATTGCGAACCGAGCGGAGGTGTTCTGCAAAGCGGTCCCCAAGCCTCCGCTTGGTTTCCCCAATGTAGAGGAAGCAGTGGATGCAGTATGCCACATTGGCAGATATGCAGGTGAACCTCTGCTTCATATGGAAAGTCATCTTGGGGCCTGGGATACGGGTGAGGGTGGAGGTGTGGGGGCAAGTGTAGCATTTCCTGCGGTTGCAGGGGAAGGTGCCGGGTGTGGTGGGGTTGGAGGGCAGTGTGGAGCGAACAAGGGTGTCACGGAGAGAGTGGTCTCTCCGGAAAGCAGACAAGGGTGGGGATGGAAAAATGTCTTGGGTGGTGGGGTCGGATTGTAGATGGCGGAAGTGTCGGAGGATGATGCATTGTATCCGGATGTTGGTGGGGTGGTGTGTGAGAACGAGGGGGATCCTCTTAGGGCGGTTGTGGCGGGGGCGGGGTGTGAGGGATGTGTTGCGGGAAATGCGGGAGACGCGGTCAAGGGCATTCTCGACCACTGTGGGGGGAAAGTTGCGGTCCTTGAAGAACTTGGACATCTGGGATGTGCTCCTGGAATGAGCTTTTGTGCTCCTTAGATGCTGCTGGGCCTGCTGTGTTCATCCAGCCTCACATTTTATTATCTTGGATTCTCCAGCATCTGCAGTTCCCATTATCACTTAGAGCAATCTCTGCTGTCTGGAAGAATGCAAAGCACAAAGAAACAAAATGATGTCCAAAGATGGGCAGTCTAGGTGGATCGGCTATGCTAAATTGTCCGTCGTGTTCAGGGGTGTGTAGCTTGTAAGGGGATGGGTCTGGGTGGGATGCTCCAAGGCTCGGTGTGGACCTTTTGGGCCAAAGGGCCTATTTCCACACTGTAGGGATTCTATGATTCTATGATGTTGAAGGTTCCACAAAGGCTATGGTCTAAACAAACACTATGGCTCTCAAGTAAATTTCTGGAATGACTTTACAGAGTTTTAGTTTATAAAATATTATGATTTTGGACAACTTTGAACTTTTTATGCAATTTGTACTGCTTTGAGACCACTAAGTGCATTCTGATAATGCACCCTTGACCTCACAAGCAGTCTTGCTGAAAATTCTAGTAGCCGTGTCGGAGGATGAACTGCACCAGAATTCCCGTGTAGCCCATATTTGTTGATTTATACAACAGGAGCTGTTGGTAAAGTGTTGCTTTCAGCCATCCTATCAGCCAGACACAGTTACTAATACACAATTACTACAGATGCAGGTTGACAGTAGCAGGTCCTGTATGTGCCCATGAACTGAATTATGAAGCAGATTTCCTTCAGAGAGACGAGAATGTTAAATTGAATCAGTGAACTGCCTGGAACTATGTACAGCCAGAACAGTAGATTGTACAGAATTAATTCAAATGTTATTCTCCAACAATGATACAAACCCTAAGAATACACAGTTAATTCAGAAGAACTGAAAATCATACAAGTCTGCTCTTACAGGTTGGAGTAACATAGAACTAGGTTGAGGAAGAGTCCAGATTCGATCACTAACTGTGCTACGACAGCTGATGTGACAAGGGACACTTACATCCTTACGTCAGGATGGCCAGCACCTTATTGCCCCGTGTGTTTCTGATAGCAACTCAAATCAGTCATGTTCTGCATTGCTAAACACTTTTATTATTAGATTCAGCAAAAGATAAGCTCATCCACTTGTCTCAGATCTCAGCCTCTTCACCATAACAGCCAGGCCCTAATCTAAAATATTTCACATTTACCCTTTGTTAATCATGTGACCCACTTAATTTGGGCTGAGACAATGTCACTGTTAATTCTCCATGTTTATAGTGTGCTATAGCGACAAGAGTAAATATATAGTGTTGTGTAACAGTTCACTCAAGGAGTCCGAGTTGCTATGGCAACTGTGGCATGATGGCATAAAAACAGAAAGTGCTGCAGAAACTCAGCAGGTCTGGCAACATGTGTGAAGAGGACAACAGAGTTAACAGTTCAAATCTAACAATGTGACAAGGAGATGGTAAGGTATTGTAAGAGTAGATATTGCACATCAGTAGAGATGTGCAAGTGACTGGGTAGTCTGTACGACGAGGAGATGTAATTGCACAGAGCTTGCAATGGTGTAATGAACAGAATTTGCAGACATCTACCAGAGGAAGACAGGAGCCATCCATAGGTAAGTAAAAAGCCATCACAGGACACAAACTACCTGCAGAGTCAAGGACAGCCAATGTTCCACTATGTAGCATGGCACTCTGAGGCACAACTTTGTGACAACACCAACCAGAAACAAGTTTTTTACTTGCATGTTGTAGCCTGAAGTTTTAGCTACTGATAGTAGTGGCTCCAGTGTTCTTTCTATCACAGGACTGACTAGGAATTGGTCCCACTCTTACCGCCTGCCATTGCAAGGGTTTATAGGCTGAGTATCATAAATTGGACAAATTATGAGTACACCTTCCTTGACCCTCAAGACCAAGCGCTGGGTTTCAAACCCAAGTTCCAGGCTCAGAGGCACGTACACTATTCAACACACCACAGGACACCACCACAACATATATCACCCAGTGTAGGTGTATTAAAATAGAGGCATTAAGTTAAACTACACTTTTTCTTTACTGGGACAGGTTTATCAAATCAGCTTGCTCTCTTATTCAAAGGAGATCGGCGCACTTTGTACTTACATCCACACAGTTGTAAATCTCACCCCAACTCAGAAAATGAATGGCTTTTTCCCTACATGTTATGGACCTGGGATTGAGAGAGAGAGAAAAAGAGTTGAAGCTACAGTTATGAGAACAGGATGCTTGTGCAATTCAGTTTTCAGTTCAAAAAGAAAATAGCACAGATAGGGCTTCAGAAGGTATCTTTGATTCGAGGACCAAAGAGTCTCTGTAGTGAATGTTGCACTTGTAAATTATTTCAAGGATGCACATAAGGTTGAATAAAGATATTTTCAAAAGGGCACTGGAGGACTCAGCCTGATGTTATTAGGAAAAGGGGGCCTGTTGAAATGGCAGGAAGAATTTTGATTTGAATCTACGAGGCTACATATTTGCGAAAAACTTGGCATGACCTATAAATGAGTCATAAATAATTTTGACTGTGTTAATTTGTTAATGGGGAAGAATCTACTCCATAGTTTGCTGGATAAGTTGCTGATTGAGCAATGCTTAGTTTAAGCTGATTTTTGTTTCTTACAATAAAACTCTCAAAACATGAACTATTATGGGATTCTTTCCATTAATCATTGGGAAATTCTCATCTTTTTTCTAAGTTAGAATTTATGTAACAATCATTAATTATCCTGATGCCAGCTGCCCTCTGTAGATCCCCACAATGACATGGTAGAGAGTCTATGCACTCCCTTGAATGGTCCGTTTGTGCGCTCCTTGCTCCTATGTGTCCCCATAGTGGCAAGGTCAGAGGGCAGGGCCAGGCAAAGTGCAGTCCAAGAAAGTACTCAAAGATACGAGAGGTGAAGAAAAAAAAATCGAATGCACTGGCTAAGATTAAAAATAGTGCAGCACATAGTGGTCCTCGGCATTGTACTTCAACATATCACTGAAACCTCAAAACTGACCTGTCACGATGACATGACCACATTAATGTCCCAAATTCCCATATTAAACAAAGCCCCGAGCAGACTTCTACCAGGGTTCAACTCTGAAATGCTCAATGATTCGGAGAAGGAAAAGGAAAATAATTCAAATACACCCTGGAATGCCTTTGAAGTGTGGACGTATTTACATTAATGACTGGGTGGAGCTTGCTGCCAATTGTGGATGAGTGAAAAAAAATGGCTGCATCACGCTTCAAGACTGAGAGCAGGGAAGGATAAAAATCCTGCCCTCCAGATATTACTCTCGAAGACGACATCTACTCTATGTGCTCAAAGGTCTATGCATCAAGAATTACTCTGCTCAACTTAAGAAGACCCATAGCCAAACATGCAATTCTCAGTAGATATCATCAAAAACCTGAGGGACATCTGGTGACAAAATTGCCATCTCATCCTTTAATGGTGACAGTGTATCGACCTGTGTTGAAATGACATGCTGATAAATGACAAGAAAATTGAGACTTAAAGCTTTTGAGCCTTCTGTGAAAGGGAGAGTTAAGCACATATCGAATTCCCTTCTAACTAACAGCATTTACTGTGTACAGACTGTTATGTTTTGGGTTATTATACTCGATACTTTTTTTTCAGATTAGGCGCAATAATTACCTTGCACTGTCAACGACTTTTCCCATTCAACATCTCGTTAAACAATAGCAAGATAGTGAAAAATTTCTCTCTTTGTGCAACAACTTATGAAATAGTCTACATGTCATTCATGAACAACCCTCGCTATTTCTAAAACAGACTGGATATGCATCATATTATGTGCAATTTACACCCTAGAAACAGACATGTCGGTCAAATTCTTTACACCTGTAGTTACACTCCACATCACACATATCAAAATAGCACACACATGTTAGATCAAAGACTAATTTTATTTACAGTTACAGTTGAAATTTAACGCCTGTGTAAAAATAAAGAGAATAGACATGTTTAAGGAATAAATGCAGAGTAGAGTTCAGAGTAGAGTATCGAAAAAATATCCTCCAAACAGCAGAACTGATGTAGCAGTGGAAGAAGAGGCCAGAACTGATTGAGCTCAGTGATCTCAAAGGGTGGTAGAGTGGCCACAGTTTACAGATAGATTAAGGCAAGGTGAGATTAGCAAATGACGACGACAATGTGTAAATTGAGGCATTTCCTGACCATAGGATAAAAGTGAGTCAGTGAGCACAGGGGCATAGGGTGAGTTGAAGCATGGGCAACAAAGTTTTGGACAAATTCAAATCTATTGAAGGTGAAACGAGCCAAAGACTCAAAATACCTTCACAATCCTCCAAATGAATGTAGTTTCCCTAATATTAGTCCATGAGCTACTTTTTATCCTGACACGATGCCCCTTGTTCCAGTCCTGTCAAAATCTAATATGTTTCAATAAGATCGCATCTCAACTCTTCTAGATCCAGAAAAATGCATCTCCCTGGAGGGGTGTCGGTGCTGTACATAGAACATAGAACATTACAGCACAGTACAGGCCCTTCGGCCCTCGATGTTGTGCTGACCTGTCATACCGATCTCAAGCCCATCTAACCTACACTATTCCATGTACGTCCATATGCTTATCCAATGACGACTTAAATGTACCTAAAGTTAGCGAATCTACTACCGTTGCAGGCAAAGCGTTCCATACCCTTACTACTCTCTGAGTAAAGAAACTACCTCTGACATCTGTCCTATATCTTTCACCCCTCAATTTAAAGCTATGCCCCCTCGTGCTCGCCATCACCATCCTAGGAAAAAGGCTCTCACTATCCACCCTATCTAACCCTCTGATTATTTTATATGTTTCAATTAAGTCACCACTCAACCTTCTTCTCTCTAATGAAAACAGCCTCAAGTCCTTCAGCCTTTCCTCGTAAGACCTTCCCTCCATACCAGGCAACATCCTCATAAATCTCCTCTGCATCCTTTCCAAAGCTTCCACATCCTCCTTATAATGCGCTGACCAGAACTGTACACAATACTCCAAGTGCGGCCGCACCAGAGTTTTGTACAGCTGCAGCATAACGTCTTGGTTCCGGAACTCGATCCCTCTATTAATAAAAGCTAAAACACTGTATGCCTTCTTAACAACCCTGTCAACCTGGATGGTAACTTTCAATGATCTGCGTACATGGACACCGAGATCTCTCTGCTCATCTACACTACTAAGAATCTTACCATTAGCCCAGTACTTTGCATTCCAGTTACTCCTACCAAAGTGCATCACCTCACACTTGTCTGCATTAAACTCCATTTGCCACCTCTCAGCCCAGCTCTGCAACTTATCTATGTCTCTCTGCAACCTACAGCATCCTTCATCACTGTAGTGGTAAGATCACTGGCAAGACCAATCATCTTGGGATGAGGCTTTGAATCTCACCATGACAAACAGTTACATTTGAATGAAATAAAACATGGAATTTAAAAGCTAGCTGTGTAACAATTGTCTGGAAAGCCCATCTGGTTCACTAATGTCATTTAGGGAAGGAAATCTGCCATGTTCACCTGGTCTGCCCTATATGTGACTCCAGACCCACAGCCATGTAGTTGGTTTCTGAGGATTTAGAGTAGGTTTGGAACTTGGGTTGTGGATGTTGCTGTTAGTCAGCTCACCGAGCTGGTTCTTTGTTCCACAGACATTTCATTACCCTGCCAGGTAACATCATCCGTGCAGCCTCTAATGAAGCACCGTTGTGTTGTCCTGCCTGTTATTTGACCTCTGTCATCCTTCTGGCTGGATTACCTCACTACCGGTATTCCTTCACTGTGGAGTGTATACGGGGTCGAGCTCTATGTGCTTATTGATGGCTTTTTTTCGTGAAGTACCAGGCTTCTAGGAATTCCTATGCTTGTCTCTGCTTTGCTTGTCCACCTTTGCTTGTCAAAGCAGAAACAAGCACGGGAAGTCCTAGAAGCTTGGTACTCCACAAAGAAAGCCATCAACAAGCACATAGAGCTCGACCCCATATACCAGATGCCAGAGAACAAATTACAGGCGGGAAAACACAAAGATGCTTCATCGGAGGCTACACTGATGATGTTACCCGGCAGGGTAATGAAATGTCTGCGGAAAAACAACAAACAGGCTTGGTGAGCCAACCAATCACAATGTAGTTAGTTCTTATCTATCCACGATAATGGCCTGACAGATACTTAGTTAAAAGATAATTAGGAGCAGCCAGTAAATGCTAGCCTAGACGTTGATGTCCATAGTCAAAAAAAATTCTGAAGAATCTCTTTTCACAGGACAACATTCACATCCAAGAAGTAAACTAGTCAATGTTTGTTGCAAACCCTCGAGGCCACATACAACTTTGAATAGATTATGAGAGATTAATTGTACCCAGTATTCCATATATAGTCTCAATAAAACCCTATGTGATTGCAGCAAGATTTATTTAGGCTTATACTCTATTCTCCTAATAATGAAGGCTAGTTAACTTCAAGCAGCTTTCTGTATCAGCATTTTAAATTGGTGGTTATTGTATAAATGCTCATATCCCTCTGAACCACCAACATGAAATAGTTGCTCACCACTTAAAAAACATAATCTTCCCGTTCTTCCTTGCAAAATGGATGTCTTCACATTTCCCCTTATTGTATTCCATCTGCCAACTTATTGTCCCGTCCCGTCACCTGTCCATATCTCCTTGCAGAATCTTTGGCCCAAATCTCACAAAGTTGAAAGAGATTTATGACTTTGCCATAATGTCACCACAGTGCCAAACGTAGAAGTCCCACTCCTGAACCTTGCATCAGCCATTTTAACTGCATGGGAAATAGTTATGGGTCATAGTTACCATGGCCATTGTTCACAGAGGCAGATACATATGACAACTCCAAATCATTATAAAGTCTTTTATGTGGGCGTGTGAATACAAATGCCTTTTTAGTATGTGATTAAGTACTTGAATTAAACAGTTTTTAATTAGGATTAAGCACTGGCAGGAATTTAAATGTATTGTGTGGTGTTTTAAGAATTCGAGTGCTTCTATAATAGAGGAGCCATTAGACACTTAGGAGGTTATGTTATTTCATCTGAGCATGGCTCCTGATATCTTCCTATTGTGGTTACTAAGTGAGTTGGCATGCAAGATGTAAGGAAAAAAACTGGCAATTGGGACCTTGGTTGGTATGTGTCACAAATGAAATAACTTTAGGGATGGATACAGGAAAATGGATTTGCATGGGCTGTATGATGATCCATGGGGCTTGGGTAGAGGCTTAGGTTGTCATGGAAGATGTGAGGGACCATGGACAGAGGCGGGTGAGGAGGATGGACTGGCACGTGTTGGCTTGAATAGGGCATGAGCAGTATGTGGCAGGTCAGAGGGCATTTATGCTGGAGACATAAAGCCATATCTTCTTCCGCACCTCTACTGAAATCTCACTTGTACCCAAATGTCCAGCTTCTACACCAAAATTGAAACATATCCCATTTATTAGCACTTGTGGGACAAAAGCAAAAGAAATATGAAAATGGATTTAATGGATGTAGTAATTGTAATGAGGTCAGTCAGGTAGAAGTCATTGAAAATGAGTTCCCTGATTTGGGCTGTTAATCTGACCGATCAGGGAGTCCTGGCTGACACATAGGGAGAGGAGACAGCTGGATCAGTGTCAATGACTCCTCCATGCTAAATAAAGGATGACTTGGTGATGGGGTACCGGCCTCTGTTTAGTTATTTCAGTGGGGACCAATGCAGCAAGTGTGGAAGGGAGCAAAAACAAAAAAATGCCTCTTCATCATCCGGCAGTCGCCAGACTGGAAACATTAACTCTGCTTTCTCCCAACAGATGCTGCCAGACCTGTTGCATTTCTCCAGCAATCTCTGTTTTTGTTTCATATCTCCAGCATCTGTAGTTCATTGTTTTGTTTATATTATTAAGGAAGGGAGTGGTTGGCTGAGCAGACCAGTGGCTGCAAAAATACTGTGGTGAATGGAAGGCTAAAATGAGAGCAAAAATCTGAAAATGCAGTTGGTAGAGACTTGGAAGAAGGACACCACTTTCCAGGAGCAGACAACCATGGTTATAGATTTCGCAGTGGAAGGGGTTGTGTGTGGAAAGAGAAACAAGGTAACAATCAGAGATAGGCTCATGTATGATTGACTTCATGGGTGAAGAGATGCTGCGTGGAAACATTTTGCAGAGTCTATTTTTAGGAAGACACTTAGGAAGAGTAGAAAGGTAACGAATTCAGAGAAAAGAAAACACCATAAATTGAGATTGAGTTTGAAACGAAGCCCACTACTTTATAAAATATATGCATTTTTCACTCTTAGCACAAGTAAAAAAAAACCCATGACAAAGGGATTATTTTAACCAACCGAGGTCCCAAACTGCCAGTCTTTTTCCTTATACCTTGCATGCCAACTCAGTTAGTATCCACAATGGGAAGAGGTAAGAAGAGCTTTTATTTACACAGTGAGCTGTTATGATTCAAAATGTATTGTCTGAGAAGGCAGTGGAAGCAATTTCAATTGTAGCTTACCGATGAGAGGTGGATGTAAAAAAGAATCCAAGCCCCTGATTTTGAACAAGAGCTGTGTGATTCTTTGCTCGTACTTGTGCATTAAAGTGGTAAGGGTTTGGCCCCTTGCTTTGGAGCCCATCCAACCCTCATACTTACTGTAAGCAATGATTCCCTCCATGCGTTTACTGCCTAGGCAGTGAAGATAGAAAAAAAAACTCCCATAGAATCCTAACAGATGTTTGGTTTACACAGCAACAAGCATCCCCTAGTTTTGCGAGAGCCGCTATTTTAAATCAGGCATAACTCACTGACTCCTGACTGAAAGGTTGGTAGATTCACCGAAATGCTGACCGTGAACTGACAATATAATTGTTTGAGCAAAAATCTGTGACTATCAAGGCCAATGATGATCCACTCTTCATTTCTCAGTGATTTTAGTCAGAAGTCACATGACACGAGGTTATAGTCCAACAGGTTTACTTGAAATCACAAGCTTCCTGTGACTTTTTGACTCTGCCCACCCCAGTCCAATACCAGCACCTCTACATGATTTATTTTACAAACAACTGCCAGTCAACATTGTGACTTAGACTTGGGTATATCCTTGACCAGAGATCATATTTTTCACAGACATGCCCACAAATAGCTGTGGCACAAAAGCAGCAGTTGTAAATATAATAAAGTAGATTTTTGTTTCTGTTCAAAGCGATGAGAACATCACTGGGTAGGTCGGCATTTATAATCTGTCTCTCATGAACCAGATGGTATTTTTTATGACAAGGCCAGCTCTTTATTCCAGATTTATATTGAATTCAAATTTCACCATCTGCCATGGTGGAATTCAAACCCATGCCCCCGCGACATTATCACTGAGTTACAGAATTGACATGATGCAGAATTAGGTCATTTGGCTCACCGTAAAAGACTAGTTTTATAATGAGTACCTATCCCTCACCTTTTCCCCAACTTCCTGTGCACCATTTCTATCCAAATAGTCATCCAGTGAGTTCTTAAATGATCCACTTGAATTGGCCTCCAGCACATTTTCAGACTGTGTATTTCATTCCCTACCTTCTCACTGTGTAAAAAAGATTGGTCTCACACTGCCCTTGCTATGTTCATTCATCACTCTCATTCTTATTCCTTTTATGAGGGTACAGTATCTCCCCTCTACTCTATCCAGCCCTCTTGATTTTAAAAACCTCTATCAAATCTCCTCTCACCCTTCTTCTTCTGTTTAAGGTCCATGGTCCCAACTTCTCCAATCTATCCTCAAAACTGAAGTTTTTCATTCCTGGAACATTATAATTATGCCACTGCTCTCTTTATGAATATTTTATTAAGAATGTTGTTATCGACTGTGAACATTTTTGGTAATGACAGTGAGGAGGTAGTCTCTTCATACGAAGTGGGAAGTTGGAACTTGAAGTTGACATCTGGTGAGAAATCACTCCAGTGAGTTAATATGCAGCATGCTAATAGCATGAGAAAGCATTCAACCATTTTAATAATCATCTGTAAAATGGGTGTAGCAGGAGTGGGATAGCTGCTAAACATTAACAATGCTTTAGTCACAAGGACTACCATAGCCATGGAGTAACCATTAAAGAGAACATCCTTCCAGGACCTGCTTGGAAGCAGCCAGGTTCACCCACAGATGAAAACTGCTCATGGAGACAGGATGAGACTCTTATATGGCCACTCATGGCTTAATTGATCTCATAGCAGGCATCCAAGCCATCAATAGAGAGGCAATGGGCTAGTGGTAGTATGACTGGACTACTGATCCAGAAATTCAGGTAATGTTATGTGGTCCCGGGTTCCAATTCAAATGGTTTGAATTCAAACAAAATCTAAAACTAAGAGTTTAATTCAGAAACATGAAACTATTATTTATTGTTGGAAAAAGTCATCTGCTTCACTAATGTCCTTTAAGGATGAAACCTGGCATCCTTACCTGATCTCCAAATGCACAACATTGTGATTGACTCTTACCTGCCTTCTGAAATGGTTTAGTAAGCCATTCAGTTGTAACAATTACTACAAAATCTCAAAAAAGAATACAACTGGACAGGCCATCTGGCATCGACCTAAGTAGCAGAAATGACAACATCAAAACAGCCCTGTTGACCCTGCAAAATCCTCCTCACTAACATCTGGGGATTAGTGCCAATATTGGGAGAGTTGTCTCACAGACTAGTAAAGCAACACCCTGACATAGTCATGCTCCCAGGGACATGCTTTACAGACAATATCCCAGATACTACCATCACCTCGTCTCACCAACATGATGCAACCAGCAGAGGTGGCAGCATAAAGATTTACAGTCAGGAGGGAATTGCTTTGGGAGTCCTCAACATTGATTCCAAATTCCATGAAGTCTCATTGCACATGGTCGAACATGGGCAATGAAAGCTCTAATGATTATGCACTCTCAATCGATGAATCAGTACTCCTCCATGTTGAACAACACTTGGAGGAAGCACTGAGGGTGATAAGAGTACAAAATGTATTCTGCGTTGGGGATTTTAATGTCCACTACCAACACTGGCTCAGCAGCAGTTTTACTGATCAAACTGGTTGGGTCCTAAAGGACTTCACTGTTAGACCAGCTCTGCAGCAGGTGGTGAAGGAGCCAACACGAGGGAAAAAAAATACCTGACCTCCTTCCTACCACTAATATTCACAATAATACTACCTTACACCAAGTTATGTGACACTATCATCATGTTAAATGGAACAGCTTTCGAACAAATTTAGCAACTGAAGGATCAGCAGTAGATCATCAGCGGCAGTAGAATTGCATCCCAAAACAATCTGCAACCTCATGGCCTACCCGTGTTCTAGGTCAAACCATCCTTAGCTGCTCCAATGACCTCTCTTCAAAATAAGGTCAGAAGTGGGGATGCTTACCGATGTTTGTACAATGCTTAGCACCATTCGTGAAATCTCAGGTACTGAAGCAATTCATGTTTAAATGGAGTAAGAGCTTGAGCTAAAAAGTGGCAAGGAACAACTGCACCACACAAATGCAAGCCAATGAGGTATGATTTTCCTTGATATTGAATGGCCCTACCATCACTGAATTCCCCCATTATAAATGTCCTGGGGGATCCCATTGATCAGAAACTAAACAGTACTAGCCAAATAAACAATGTGGCTACAACAGTAGGTCAGAGGCTAGGAATCTTGCAGTGACTAACTCACCCCCTGACTCCCCAAAGCCTGTTCACCCTCCACAAGGCAGAAGTCAGGAGCATGATGGAATACTCCCCACTTGCCTGGATGGGCACAGCTCCAACAACACTCAAAAAGCTTGACATCATCAAAGACAAAGCAGCCTGTTCAACTGGCATCACATCCACAAGCATCCACTTCCTCCACTCGTGACACTCAGTCGCAGCAGTGCATAGCACCAGCAAATTGTATTGCAGAAATTCACTAATGTTCCTTCAACAGTATCTTCCAAACCGATGACCACTATCATATAGCAAGGATAAGGGCAGCAGATACATGAGGCCACCACCACCTCCAGATTCCCCTGCAATCCACTCATCATCCTGACTTGGAAATACATTGCTGTTCTGCCAATGTTGCTTGGACAAAGTCCGGGAATTCCCTCCCTCTGGCATTGTAGAACTACTTAAGCATAGGGACTGCCGCCAAGCAGAAGGCAGCTCACCACCACCTTTTCAAGGCTAGGTACAGGCAACAAATACTGGCCCGGCCACCGATGGCCAATTCTGGAAAAAATGTTTAAAAATCCCATGGGCAAAGTAGCACAGCATCACTTCCCTGATTCTTTCTTGCACCATTTTTTCAGCATTTTCTACCTTCCACTCTATCCCCAAGGGGCTCAGAATGTTTCACCCTTTAGTTATTTCAAATAACTCTTGTAATATAATTGCTGTGATGCAATGTTGAATGGAGTTTGACCTAAAATAAAAACATACATGGAATTCCTTGTCTCTTGGTAATTAAAATGAAAGCGCAGATATCAAACAGCAATGAGAAACGACAATCCATATTTTGGGAATATATCCCACAGTGTGTAAATTAGTACGGCCTCCCAGTTTCTTAAAGTCTGGTGTAAAAACCTTATTCTGTGGAGTTTAAGCATTTGCAGAGTGATGTGCTTTGACTTCATCACAGGAATCAGTCTTCCTGAACATGCCCCAGGCTTACCCTGAGCTATCAATTACTCAGTTTGTATTCCACCCCATCAAAGTGACATCTTGCAATCTGTCAGGCTATGTATTCCTGAATCCATATTGATTACATTGGCAAACACCAACTTCACGAATCAGCATGACAAATCAAGCTTTCCAGTTGTTTTTGCAGCTGTACAATATCGCATAACGGTTCTTCAACTTATTCTGGACCCTGGACCCACTCTGTCTCAAATTAACTTCTCAAATCTGAGATTTCACTCCTAACTCAATCAAATGATGAGAATTCAGTACATTTCTTCTAAATTTCAACCATCTACATTTCTGCCCCGTCAGCTGTTCATGGTTTCAATCAAATGATTCATGTCACATTTTTTAAAGCTCACACCAAAACAGTTTATGTCAGGTTGAAGTGAATGCACTTAGTTATATCACCACATTGGGATCTGTAATTGAAGGAGGATTTACCCCAGGAATTGTAATGTTTGCGTTATGATTGAGCAACGGGAGTAATTTTCTTGTGCAGGCTTCTATAGTGCACTTTGTTTTAGAAAGGATTGCAGATTTCCTTCCTTAAAGGGCATGAGTGAATCAAATGGCTCTTTTAAAAAAAATCAGTGATAGTTTCACAGTCACCATTACTGAGGCTAGCTTTCATTTTCAGATTTTATTAAATTCCACCCTCAGAGTATTTGAATCCAGGATATTAACCTGGGCTTCTGATTACTAAACGATTGACATTATCACTATAGTCCCACTTCCCCACTGATGGAAGAATGATTAAATGGCTAAATAGCTGAAAAATGCAATTGGCTAAATATTCTCTTACTGTTTCTATATTCATGTATCATTCAACCAGGTCCATCATGATTATTGGCATTCCATTTTGCAAGTTATTTTTGTTTTAGATAAACTGAATGTCAACTTTTGCCTGCTATATTTAATATGCATACTGCTGTATTTACAATTACTACTGCAGCACTGGGAGCTTTTCAACAGTTTTTAGAACCAAAAGTGAACAGCAGTTCCTGTAAGTGGCCTCCCTCCCTTCAATCCAATAGCTGGAAAATGTCAAGTTTCTGCTTTCACAGACCTCCTTGCTCAGACCTTTGAATGTATGAGTTGGGACGTCATGTTGAGGTTGATGAGGCCTTTTTCTGGAGTACTGTGTCCAGTTCTGGTCACACTGTTATAGGAAGGATATTATTAAGCTGGAGAGGGTTCAGGAAAAATTACCAGAATTATGCCAGGAATGAAGGGTTTGAGCTATTAAGAGGGGCTGGATAGTTTGGGACATTTTTAACTTGAGCTTGGGAGGCAAAGGAATGACTATAGAGAGTTTTATAAAATCATGAGGGGTATAGATAAGATGAAAGGTGGAAGTTTCAAGACTGGGGGCATGGCATATTTTAAAAGTGAGAGAAGAAAGATTTTAAAAAGACATGAGGGAAATTCTTTTACACAGTGTGGTTTGTGTGTGGAATGAACTTACAGAGAAAGAATAGGTGAGGGTACAATTACGATATTCATTTAGGTAAGTATGTGAATAAGAAATGTTTAGAGGGATGTGGGCCAAGCATAGGCAGGTGGGGCTAGTTTTGTTTGGGATATGATTGGCCTGGACTGGTTGTACCAAAGGGTCTGTCTCTGTGCTGTATAACTCTATGGCTGCGAAATGAAGAATCAATCCATTACCCAGTCACACAATCCTTTCCTAGTTTGCCTTTCAAATGAATGCTGTATCAAAAGTTCAATAGGCACAATAACCAATACTTTCATCTTATGTGTATTGACATGACAGGCTAAATTCAATCTATTTTACTTCCATCAATTCCTAAGCTTGAGGTACAAACTTTGCCTTCTAATAAGCGTAGATATTGGACTGTGAAAAAGGACTGCTGCATTTTTTCAAACTGTCAGTTTTCAACCTTCTAGGTACAAAAGGAATGCCAATACATGTCCTTGAGAGGTGTTACTGGGGAGATATATAAAAAAACACAGGGGCTATGTCAGATGGCTTAGAAAGCCCATGCTGTTTTAGGAAGACAGATGCACTGAACACTCCTTCAATTTCTCATTTCTGAGATTCAATCATTCCACTTCTTTCTTCTAATCGGAAAACAGGACCCATTAACTGGGACCTGCTACCTAAACTGAGCCTATAACTAAAATATACAGAGAAACTTCAAGCATATATGTACTAAAAGCTGCTTAAATAGGAGATCTGATTAAAGAATAGATACCCATTTGTGATTAAACTGAAACATCGTTTTTAGTTAAAGTCTGTCCTGAATTCTGGTGAATAAATAGATGAATAAAGGCAAATAAAATCTAGTCAAGAAATGCCTAAACTCTTTCTTTATCTTTTAAAGTGCTGCAAGTATGATGGCCTTATCAGTTTGTAAAAGTCTTCCTGGTTTGTTTCAAAACTATACCACATTTGTACTACAATATGCAATGTTAATCTCAGTTTCATTTCAGCCCTGTCATGTGATCTCCATGCATACGGCCAAAGGTTCACCACAATTTTGTTGCAGCAATCAATCTCAGTAAATGGAAAAATCTACTTTAAAGCCTGGTCTTACTGAGTAATGAAATGATCTAAATGCACTCATGCTGGAAGCTAGATTGAAAGAGATTTGTCAGAATTAAGTAGTAAGGAAGACGAAATACAATTGTTTCATTTATATAGTGCCTTTCGTAGCCTCAGGACTCTGAACATATTTTGCAGACAATTAATTACTTTCTTTCCAAAATGCAGTCATGGTTGTAATGTACAAAAACAAGTCAAAATTTGTACACTGCAGGAGCCTAGAATTAACACAAAGTGATGACGAGGTAATTTGTTTGAGTGATATTGTCTTCATTGGTTCATGTGCATTTACAGGAAGGAAGATGGTCATGAACCAAGATATTTCTACAGGGTGACGTAGAAGGAATGAGAGAATCAATAGCCCACCTCAAGCTCCATTTCAAGGCTGGTTATAAGTGTGACATAAAAGCCTCTAACCAACAATTCTCGAACCTGAGAGTAACCAGTTAACGACAGAGGAAATCGGTCACACCTCCCATGGACTGGTGTGGATCATCACAATGACCAGTAGCTGTTTGGTCATAGATGCCAACACCAAAAGCAACAACTCAGAATCATACCCAGTAGCTTTATGTCTGATACTTGTAATATAAGCTGCATCTCAAGGATTGGCTTCTTCAGCTATTGGCAAATATGTCCCATATGAACTTACACGATTTGAAACTGGGTTGTTTGCTGTGCGTCCATTATCTTCCATAGATGGAAGGACACAAACAGTCATGTTGGTTTGGGAAAGAATATTGACCAGGGCATTAGGAAATATTCTAGCTCGCTTCACAAGATGCCATGGGATGTTTACAGTTGTCTAGGAGGCACAGAAGGGGCTCCAAAACAGCCAATAACAACTTATTCATGTGATCAGAATTTATATAGAATGTTCAGCAGGGCAAAAGGCCATATGAATCAATTGGGGTATACCGATATTTACACTCCATGCAGGTCTCTACCCAAATAAATATAAATTACTGTAGATGTTGGCAATCTGAACTGAAAGCAGAAAGTGCTGGAGAAACATAGCAGGTCTGGCAAAGTACCCACGGAAGAAGAAGCAGTGAAAATCTCTAGTCCAATGTGAAGCATTTTCAGAACTTGCTTATGTTCCTTCATGTCCGAAGGGAAGGCAAAATGTTCCTTGTCAAAGTGTTGAATGAGATAAAATGCGTCTAGCGGCCAAAAAAAACTTTGAAATCATAGAATCATAGAATCCCTACAGCGTGAAAAGAGATCATTTGACCTGTAAAGTCTGCACTGACCCTCCAAACAGCATCCCAGTCAAACTCAGCACTCCCCACCCTATCCCAGCAAGCCCGGAATAACATGATGCAGTGCTAATGGGAAAAGAGGTTGAGAAAGGGGTCATTTACTGCTCATACACAGAGCATGGATATCAGAAACAAAAGGAGTAGCTGTCTGCAGAGCACCATATGTTTCAGAGATACCTGCAATCCTGGATGGACGCAAAACATGAAAATTGGATGTTCAATTGGAATCCATGCAGGGTAAGTCGCTGAGGAAGGAGATGTAGCTATGAGGTGAGTTTTGGCAAATATTTTATCAAACACCAGGAGGGAAATTGAAAACAATGAAGGTGAGTGGAATTAAAAGATTAAAACATGAATCCCATCAGACAAAAGAGTAGGACTTCTTCAAAGTAGGCATATCTAGAAAAGAAATGGCAGTGAATTAGTCACTGAAATAAAAGCAAAATACTACTGATCTTGGGAAACTGGAAAAAAAAGTGTTGACAAAACTCTGCAGGTCTAGCAGCATCTATGGAGGGAGAAATAGAGTTAACATTTCACGTCCAAAAACTCTTCAAAATTCCAGAGGAGTAGGAGATGATTTTATGCCTTAAGCTTGTTGCTAGTTTTATAATTTGTGTGACAGTGCCCGTAGATTTTTTTTTCCTTTAAGCATTTTAGTCACTTATTTTCCAAATATTATGTGGCCTCCTTATTCCTCACCCAAAACATAACACTCAGTAGTGGTCACTGGCTCTGGTTTTAGTCATGAGTCAACCAGCAAAGATCTCTGGAAAATCCAAATTGATTTACCAGATTATCTGTATCTATTATTTTCTGTTTCCTCACCCAGCGAATGGTGAACCTATAGAATTCTCTGCCACAGAATGTGATTGAGACCAAAACAGTGAATGATTTCAAGAAGGTGTTGAATACAACTCTTGGGGCTAAAGGGATCAAAGGATATGGGGCAAAAACAGGAACAGGTTGGTGAGATGGATGATCAGCCATGATCATATAAAATGGTGGCGCAGGATCAAATGGCCAAATGGCTTTCTCCTGTTTTCTATGTTTCTGTTAGTTTTGGATTTTTGAATTCCAGATGTTTTTGTCTTCTATTTTTGAGTGAAGGTTCTATTAATTTCTCAACATCTAAAGTTAAGCGACTGGTCTCTTGTAGTTTGGAACAGTTCCATCTCCCTTTTTAAACAATCCTTGAACTCCTTTCATTTGGATGTCATTAATATGCTTTCCTGTATAGAGCGCGATTATTGATGTGCACAGTCAAGGTATGTATTAGTAGCAGATAGTTTGACGTATAGAACAGGGGTCATTGCTGACAGTGTGATCACTGACAACAGTGCACGACTGAAGATTTTGTATAAGAGGAGGAGTGTTTTTTAGTAAAGACAATAGAATCAACATGTTCCTTCAACAGCCCCAGCTCACTACTAGTAGTTGAACTCAGAACAGTGCAAGATGAAAATATATAATTGTGTTTATTTTCTGATAATTAATGAAGCAAAGATTTATTTGTAGCTGATTTGAACAAGCACGGACCAGGCACACAGCTAAACATCATACTTCTCTCTATAAGTTCTTTATTTGTCGTGAGAATCATTCTAATGCCTTTCTTGAAGGGATCAAATGGCTGGCACAGAAGCAATGAAAAGGGGCAAAACACTGAACTTGATGGACGGGACACTCAGACTCTCTTTGATTGCTGTAAACGAAAGTTCCTTCTTCATCTCTTACACCAGGAAACAGTCCAGATTTTGGAAATTAAACATCACTACCTACTTCAATAAAACTACAGAGTACAAAACTTCAGTTTCCTGTCAATTTCACTAATATCAAGAGAGGAGTAGAAAGTAATGTACTTGTGACACACATGCAAGATGATTAGCAGTTAATTTCAATTGTGTGCAACGGGTGATTGAGTAAATCATCAAGCTGAACCTATCTAAAGCTACATCTCTTGAAAATGTTTGAAGATACTTAAAACAATGGTTGGTCCAGCAGATTTGCAATCAGGAAAGCAATGAAATGCTGTTCAAAAATAAATTGGACACACGTTACAAACTGATTTTACCAATTATTTAAATAAAATCTTTATTTAAATAATATCCAAACCATTCACCCATATTAAATAAAATTTAGAGTTGATACCTTACTTGGGTTGATGCCGTTTATTTTGTTTTCAAGCTGATACAAAAAAGAAAACAAAATATATGCAGTAATGAAGGACAGAGTTCTATGCGTCAGGAGGCATAATCCAAGCAGAACCAACCTCAATTTAAAATTTAGCTTAAAAAAGTAACGCATTTATCCACGGATTAAGAGCAGTTCCTTGCAATTATTATCAGTCCTTGTTGATAATTTGCTCAATAAGGCTTGGCTGGCAGCTGAGTACAATCACACCATTTGTATGAGCATTTGTTTCATATTACATAGGTCTCATGTCTGCTCGACATTGCAATTTGTTAGCTTCAGTCAGAATGAGTTTAGCTCTCAACAAGGTAGAAAAGTTTCTGGTGAAGGGACGTTTCATCTCAGGAGGGGAAAAAGTGACATTAATCATTTACATAGACAACCTCTATGAAAACTTTGCGCTTTTAAAACCAAAGCTAAAATCCTGATTGCAATCACTCAAACTGGTGCTTACAATTTTATTCACAGCTAAGAATAAGAACATATTTTCTTCCCCATCAGTGCATTATTAATAAGCCAGAGGTTGCTGCAGCTAAACAAACAATTCCTGGCATTCCTTAAGTTGCCCCTGTCTTGTTAATTTCTATCAGTTTTTGCAAGCAAGTAGCCATTAGTGGAAGGTCACTCTCTGCAGAGCACCTGACATCTATCTGAACAGAACAAGCAGCTGTGTGATGAAGAACTGAGCAATTCACAACATAGAGTGAAAACTAGGACGTGCCCATTGAATAATGCATTCAATGTCATATTACATGAAGAATGTGAAATAATGACAAAGAAAAGGAGATAAGTTTAAAGCAATTTCCAAAAGCAATTCAAAGCTGAATGAATGAGACACCACACTTGTACAATTTAATTTTTAGTGCCTGCAGTGTTGCATGAAAATCATGTTTTAAAATCATGCTCAAATCATGTATCTAAAATTTGACACATAAATATATAACTTCAAGTACCAAAGCTCAGAGTTTAAGTGAACCTTTCTAACCTGACCTTACATATTTGCCGGTCACTGCATGAGTGACAGTTGCCTATGTAGAGCCTGTACAAAACTAACAACTAACATTATGTCTATAACAAAAATTTTGTAGATTAGAAGCTAATTTGTCCTGTTATTATTCCTATTTATATATTATACATATATGTGTGTGTGTGTGTGTGTGTGTGTGTGTATACGCACACACATTCCCTCCTGAAATGTGAGGGATCAGGGTTATTAGGTCTGTAGTGATTGGAATGATGTTAGCCGGATGGATGTCATTGAGTATGAGTTCCAAGGTTCAGACTATTAACCGGGATTAATCAGGGAGTACTGGTTGACAGATATAAAAGGGAGAGCCCCTATCCAAAACGTCAACTTTCCTGCTCCTCTGATGCTGCCTCGTCTGCTGTGTTCCTCCGGCTCTGCACTATTATCTCTGACTCTAGCATCTCCAGTTCTTGCTATCTCTGAGTGGTGAGACCACCTGCTAGTTTTCCCTTGATATTAAGACCCCTGGGGCATAAGTCCATCCCAGGAAGAATTAGTAATCAATTAGTGGCTGGTCTCTCTTGTACTTTGTCACACAGCAGGCTGTGGATTAAGGGATCAACATGTAGATCACATGTAACCAATGATGTGATCATGACATAAGCAGAGCAGATAGAAGAGCCTGTGTTGCAGACTGAGAAAGAAGTAACATTGTGTGAGACTATGATAACACATATGGTGTGAATAAGGTACTGAAGACAACAAATGCTGGAGATCACAGCAGGTCAGACAGCATCTATGGAGAGAGACCAAGCTAACGTTTTGAGTTTAGATTACTCTTCATCAGAGCTTCATCTCATCTTGACAATGTCATGCAGGGCTATATTGAGGCAACTTTAACAACAAATTCCGGAAATTGTTCTGTACAGGTTTCTCGGTGTGGCACACAGCTTGGAATTAATAATCCTTCAAAATGTAATTTGGCCTGGTTGATGATACAATTTTCATGATCATTTATTTTCTCATCACACCAATAATAGCCTTTGATTTGATTTATTATTGTCATGTGTACCTAAATACAGTGAAAAGTTTTGTTTTGGGTGCGGTACAGGTATGTCATTCCATACGAAGTGCATAAGGGTAACAGAACAGAGCAAGCAGACAAAGTAACAGCTCCAGAGAAGGTGCACAAATAGCAAAGTCAATATTAAATTTGAAATTTATGAGGTCCATTCAGAAGTCTAATAATCGCAAGGAAGAAGCTGTTCTTGAATCTGTTGGTATGAGTCTTTAAGGTTTTGTATCTTTTGCCTGACAGAAGGGGTTGGAAGAGATTATACCTGGGGTAGGAGGGGTCTTTGATTATGTTCGCTACCTTTCCACGGCAGTGAGAAGTATAGATGGAGCCTGTTGAGGTGCTTGATGGACACTCGTAATGCCTCCTCTGATTTTGGTATGGTCATCTCTATGCTTTTAAATTAAACTGGATCAATGAATTTTTTAAATCTAGTATAGCCTGTCACCTCCAAGTTACTGATTATTTTGCTTCATGAACTCAGCTTGCCTGCTCAGTTAAATTGCCTTTGTTAAAGTTAAACCATCCACCAGCACCATTTCATCTGACAATGCTTCATCTGGGACACTGATCCAGAATAGTATTTTTTAAAAGCTGTCATATGTACACTTCTCTGTTCATCTATAACACTGTCTGTTATGGCTGGTAACCAGCTTGACAATGTTTCTTTTTCTGGTTTGAGGTAGGCATTGAGCATGTTTATGTTTTTTCACACACAGCTTTTCTTCTCCATTGATCCTTTGCCTGAAAAGGCTATTATCTGCACAGCTACACGTGCCCACAATAGTGTACTGACCTGCTCACTGTTCAGCTTTGTAGTAAGGATGGCTGCAGTGTATATCCTTGTAAATCATTGGTGTCAGACTTTTACTTGATTAGAATCTGCAACTTAGAGTCAGAGTCAGAGAGTTGTACAGCACAGAAACAGGCACTTCAGTCTCTCTCCTCCATGCTGACTAGATATCCTAAATTATTCCAGTCTCATTTGCCAGCATTTGACCCATATCTCTCTAAACCATTTCTATTTATATACCCATCCAGATGCCTTTTAAATATTATAATTGTATCAGCCTCCACCACTTCCTCTGGCAGCTCATTCCATATGTACACCACCCTGTGTGAGATAAAGTTGCCCCCCTCTAAATCTTTCCAACTCACTTTAAACCAATGCCCTCTAGTTTTGGACTCCCCTACCCTGGGAAAAAGACCTTGGGTCCAAAGCTTTTTCACAAAGCAGAGATTTTGCCAAACTTGGGCTTTTACTCACTGCCACCACAGAGCAATTTTTGTCTTGTTATGCTGCTAAAGAATATCTAACAAGTCTGCTGAGGCAATGAAAACATTGATTTTATTTAAGGAACGTCTTAGTGTGACTTAGTCTTGCCATGAGGTTGCAGTAGCACATGATATTGTATCACTTCTGTGATGATGTATATTGTGTAATACACAATGATTTTAATCCCTAATTCGACAGAAACTAGATGATTCAGGACCCCAGTGTGGGTTTTTATCCCATTTCATGACAAGTTTGTTTCATTTAGATAATAAATTGTATTTAATCAGTAAAACATAGCATTTGGGAAGAGATGTGGATGAAAATGTCCACTATTTTGAAAATTTAAAACCTTCATTGATTAAGACAGAGTGAAATTGCACGCTTCAATTCTCATTTTTCATTTAAATGAACTGTCAAAGGGCAAAGAAGGTCAATGGCTTCCTAGAGAATGGAAGGAAATGAGTTCTGACATTCTCACTCCTTAGAAATGAAGATAAAAGATACGTTGGAATGGAAGAGATATTTGATTTGTTCAGTTCTCTTTTAGTGCTGTCTCCAAGAACTGATGGTTGCTAAAGCCTGGATTCTTCACCATCTTGTTCAAGCTCATTGCTTCCCCTCATTTTTTTCAAAGAAAACCTTGTTTTCTATTTTTCGCTGAAATAAAATCTTGCACCTTCTCCCCTCAAAACGGTGTCAGCTTCTGCTCATTATTCACAAATACTAATCAAACGCTGTCTAATTGGTTACTTCTTGCTTGAAATCATCTGGTAACTATCAACCAATTACTTGACTCCCACCCTTTCCTACCTGATGATCACTATTTAACAGGGGCTGGAAATTCTGGATGATTTTACGTTCCTTAAACCAGGAATACTGAGGCCTACTCCAATATCCACTGAAATCAATTAAGCATTGGTGCTTAAATAACATGCCTTGTCCTGCTGGTGGGCTTGGTGGGGGTGAATCAACACAAGGCACATCTGTCCAGATCACTATGATTAATAGTTTCAGGAGGAATGTTTAGCTAGTTAGTTCATTTGACTCAGTAGTTCAGCATATCCAAATAGTCATGGATGAAGGAACAGAACAAGGACGGCAAAGGAAGATTTGATTCGATTTGTTATCGTCATGTGTACCGAGGTACAGTGCAAACTGTTGTCTTATGTACTTTACAGGCAGATCACACTATACAAGTGCATCAGGGTAACAGAACAGAGTGCAGGATACAGTGTTATGGCAGTTGAGAAGGTGCAAAAAGAGATAGACCAACATTAACGTTAAAGAGGTCCGTTCAAACATCTGATAACAATGGGGAAGAAGCCTTTCTTGAATCTGTTAGCACATGTATATAAATCTTTATATTTTCTGCCTGAAAGAAAAGGATGGAAGAGAGCATAACAGAGGTGGGAGGGATCTTTGATTAGGTTGATTGCTTTCCCGATGCAGTGAGACGTATCGGTGGAGTCAATGGACGGGAGGCTGGTTTGTGTGATAGACCAGGCCATTGTGTTCAAACAAGCTTGCATTTAAATAGTACCCTTATGATGTCAAAACATCAGCCAGCACCTAGATCCAATTCAGTATTTCTGAACTGTAGTCAATGTAGGTAATTGGCAGACAATTTGCAATCAGCAAAGTCAGACAGTGGCAAAATGATAAATTATCAACGGGAAAAACACAGAAATCTTGTCCATGCTGGAACTAACAAGGTGGTGAGGAAGAGATTTGAAGTCAGCAGCCGTATTTCTAAGAACTGGAGAGGAAGTCAATAACAGATCTTCAAATGTAGTCATCTTCAAATTAATCTGAGTTCCACATATTAATGAGAACAGAAACAGCAGGATAACCTGTTAGTCAGTGGCAAGAACATTATACGACAGTGAGGACTTCAAATTCTCAGGATGTTAGGATGAAATATATGGCAGGAGGGCACTTTTCAAGATTTATACAAAAATATAGACATCTGAGATGGCCTGGAGGACACGTGTGGAAGTATAAAAAGTGTAGTTAATAAGGTTAGTGAACAAATGATCCACATCAGTTAAAATAGAGATAAGGAGCCCACCATTGTCGCCATGTTATAATTTGTCTCATACCTACTACTGGTGCCTGTGAACCGAGTTCTGCCACAAGTCCTCCTCTTTGTGCTATTCTAATGGGCTATTCAGTCATCTGTGGTGATGAATGGACCATGAGCAAGTCTCAATACAAGATGCTGTTGTCTTAGTTAATAGGATATGGTTAGTTACCTCTTAGCAGCTATATACAGTCTACATTAACTCATGGTCAGCTATTACAAACAAGTGAAAAGTATTTAGTCAATACTTTACTAAAAACACCTTTACCACACCAATATTTTTGCAGATGCCTCTGTTCCTTGTAGTTGTTGATGTTGGTCAATTACTTTATCAAGTGAGGTTTTGAGCTTCTGAATGTCATTTGTGGAAGACAGTTAAGCTTGTGAGACAAGTATTTTCTTCCTGGTGGATTCCTGGATTTCGAAATCAGGTAACCTGTTTCGAACTGGAAGAGTTGGTCCCTTTTAGCAATATTCTGGATGGGTAGATAAGGCATTTTCTTCTTTTGGATCATGTCCTGGATATGCAACTAATCTACATTGAGTTATTGATTATGTTGAATGTCTTCTATCACTTGTTTTGGTCATTCGACTGCTGACATAGACTATTTCAGACTCTTTATTTTATTGTAAGTTGAGAGTTCATTCAGCTCCAGCTCAGTCATTGGCATTGACTGCTCTGTTTTATGATGTGTATTCAAATGAACAGTGTGTTGTCTAGATAATCTCAGTTGAAATGTAATCAATGAGCTCAGGTTTACACTGCTCATCCTCAGTCTTCAGGATGTGATTCCCCTACCAATCCAAGTAGATGGTTGTCATCTGAGGATTCTGCAGTGATGACAGGAATCCAAAACACTTCCATTCATCCTGAAAAATTTGTGATTTCTTTTTTGTTGATAGTATGAAGCTATTCTTTCATAGCAATGTAGGTCATCTCAACAGATACTTCCTTTGTTTGATGCAACAGATTTTTGACACCAATATAAACAATTTCAGCTTATACTTTTAGCAATTTTATACTTAGCAAGTAATCCTGAAAGATGTATGAAGCATTTTACTGGTGAGATAATGGGAACTGCAGATGCTGGAGCATCCAAGAATACAAAGTGTGAAGCTGGATGAACACAACAGGCCAAGCAGCATCTCAGAAGCACAAAAGCTGACGTTTCGGGCCTAGACCCTTCATCAGAGAGGGGGATGGGGTGAGGGTTCTGGAATAAATAGGGAGAGAGGGGGAGGCGGACCGAAGATGGATAGAAAAGAAGATAGGTGGAGAGGAGAGTATAGGTGGGGAGGTAGGGAGGGGATAGGTCAGTCCAGGGAAGACGGACAGGTCAAGGAGGTGGGATGAGGTTAGTAGGTAGGAGATGGAGGTGCGGCTTGGGGTGGGAGGAAGGGATGGGTGAGAGGAAGAACAGGTTAGGGAGGCAGAGACAGGTTGGACTGGTTTTGGGACGCAGTGGGTGGAGGGGAACAGCTGGGCTGGTTGTGTGGTGCAGTGGGGGGAGGGGACGAACTGGGCTGGTTTTGGGATTTGGTGGGGGAAGGGGAGATTTTGAAGCTGGTGAAGTCCACATTGATACCATTGGGCTGCAGGGTTCCCAAGCGGAATATGAGTTGCTGTTCCTGCAACCTTCGGGTGGCATCATTGTGGCACTGCAGGAGGCCCATGATGGACATGTCATCTAAAGAATGGGAGGGGGAGTGGAAATGGTTCGCGACTGGGAGGTGCAGTTGTTTATTGCGAACCAAGCGGAGGTGCTCTGCAAAGCGGTCCCCAAGCCTCCGCTTGGTTTCCCCAATGTTGAGGAAGCCACACCGGGTACAATGGATACAGTATAACACATTGGCAGATGTGCAGGTGAACATCTGCTTAATATGGAAAGTCCCACTTCCTACAGACAAACGGGGTGGCCATGGGTACCCGCATGAGCCCAAGCTATGCCTGCCTCTTTGTAGGTTACGTGGAACAGTCCCTCTTCCACACCTACACAGGCCCCAAACCCCACCTCTTCCTCCGTTACATTGATGACTGTATCGGCGCCGCCTCTTGCTCCCCAGAGGAGCTCGAACAGTTCATCCACTTCACCAACACCTTCCACCCCAACCGCAAGATCACCTGGGTCATCTCCAACACATCCCTCACCTTCCTGGACCTCTCAGTCTCCATCTCAGGTAACCAGCTAGAAACTGATGTCCATTTCAAGCCCACCGACTCCCACAGCTACCTAGAATACACCTCCTCCCACCCACCCTCCTGCAAAAATTCCATCCCCTATTCCCAATTCCTCCGCCTCCGCTGCATCTGCTCCCACGATGAGGCATTCCACTCCCGCACATCCCAGATGTCCAAGTTCTTCAAGGACGCAACTTTCCCCCCACAGTGGTCGAGAATGCCCTTGACCGCGTCTCCCGCAATTCCCACAACACATCCCTTACACCTCGCCCCCGCCACAACCGCCCCAAGACGATCTCCCTCATTCTCTCACACCACCCCACCATCCTCTGGAGACAACGCATCATCCTCTGACACTTCCGCCATCTACAATCCGACCCCACCACCCAAGACATTTTTCCATCCCCACCCTTTTCTGCCTTCTGGAGAGACCATTCTCTCCGGGACTCCCTTGTCCGCTCCACACTCCCCTCCAATCCCACCACACCTGGCACCTTCCCCTGCCATCGCAGGAAGTGCTACACTTGCTCCCTCACCCCTATCCCAGGCCCCAAGATGACTTTCCATATTCAGCAGATGTTCACCTGCACATCTGCCAATGTGGTATACTGTATCCATTGTACCCGGTGTGGCTTACTCTACATTGGGGGAACCAAGCGGAGGCTTGGGGACCGCTTTGCAGAACACCTCCACTCGGCTCGCAATAAATAACTCTACCTCCCAGTCGTGAACCATTTTGACTCCCCCTCCCATTCCTCAGATGACATGTCCATCATGGGCCTCCTGCAGTGCCACAATGGTGCCACCCGAAGGTTGCAGGAACAGCAACTCATATTTCGCTTGGGAACCCTGAAGCCCAATGTTATCAATGTGGACTTCACAAGCTTCAAAATCTCCCCTTCCCCCACCGCATCCCAAAACCAGCCCAGCTCATCCCCTTCCCCCACTGCATCCCAAAACCAGCCCAGCCTGTCTCCGCCTCCCTAACCTGCTCTTCCTCTCACCCATCCCTTCCTCCCACCTCAAGCCGCACCTCCATTTCCTAACCTCATCCCACCTCCTTGACCTGTCCGTCTTCCCTGGACTGACGTATCCACTCCCTACCTCCCCACCTATACTCTCCTCTCCATCTATCTTCTTTTCTCTCCATCTTCAGTCCACCTCCCCCTCTCTCCCTATTTATTCCAGAACCCTTTCCCATCCCCGTCTCTGATGAAGGGTCTAGGCCCGAAACGTCAGCTTTTGTGCTCTTGAATGCTGCTTGGCTTGCTGTGTTCATCCAGCTTCACACTTTGTTATCTTGAAGCATTTTACTGGTTACTTTCTGACTTGTTGGTCAATAGTTTCAAAGCAGCTTCTGCTCTGGGAATGTGTTAAATTCTATCTGTTACTTTTGGGGTTAAGGCATGCATGAAGGCTCAACAGTGAGAAGCACTGATTATGAACTAAATATTTATTCTCCCGGCCTTGGTATTGTCGTGTTACCTGTAACATCCTTTCAACTTTGGGAGTTGTATCACACAGTTCCAGATCCATAGATTGTAACTTTCGTTTCTGCATTCCTTGGTATTGGATTGGATAGGTCAGTGACACTTGCCTTGCTTGAAGTTTAAATTATGTCAGATGTCCATTGACATGAGTAAGTTTTGACAGACTTAGCTTGGATGGATCACCAATTTGCCAGAGGAAGGACTTGAATATTCCTCTATTGGAGGGATATCATTGTATGTAGGTACCTCTTAATTGAGATGGATGGTCTACAGTATAAAGCTCTTTACGTGTGGGTACCCATTAGTACATACACTGTTTTTAAACAGTTTCCAACATCTGCACATCTTTCACATTGTTTTTATCAATGAAACAGTTTTGTTCAACAGCATTTGCACTGACTCATAGGACTAAAACTTGTATTTTTTTTGATAAGCCCAAGTTGAGTCAGCGTTTGCTTCTGTTGTGAGGCCTGGCAGGGTGTCTCTCCACATCTTATGAAATGGGCCACATTAATAACCTATCATGCACTGATAACATCTCTCCTCTCTGATTCAGACCCATTTTATGAGACGTGATTCCCAAAACACCTCATTACTCATTGAGTATCCTTGAATTCATTAGCATCTATTGCAAATACAACACCTTTAAAAGCCCTTACGCACTTGAACAAGCACTGCTGTTTGGAATTGATTTGCATTGTTCCTGACATTTTCCCCAGATATGGTAGGCAGGGGAAAATTGGTGCCCCACTTTGTGGGCACAATCTTGAAGGTCCTGCTGGGCAGGGTGGAGTAGAATAAGGCACATCCTCCCTTAGGACCAGCAATGACATCCACAACACCAGACCATGCCAATCTGCACGGAGATTGCCACCCAGATTAAAGCAGTCGCATCTATCTGGAGGAATACACAACAATGTAGGAAGAATGTTAGCAACATTTTCCATTCCGCTAGAGTCAGTGCCACCATCTTGTCTCAGATATTGCGCACTCACTCTAACTCTACTACTGGACCCACCATCCACCAAGGGTCATGCTCTACCACTCTTACTACTGTTTGTATCATCTTCCTTCACTACTGCCATCCACCTCAACCATAATACCACCGACCTGGTCATGCTCTCTGCGCTGCCTACTCAGTCCCTGGGAAAAAGCCAATTGCCATTTCCACCCCACCCATACACCCTTCCTCTCCCAGCCCTACCTGCACCAACCATTATAGCTGTGTGACCCACTTTCATCTCCCAAAATACTAGACTCTCTCTCATTCCAGGAGCGAAACAGCCCACAATGGGGGAGAAAGAGTTCAGACAGGTGGTGCTAGTCTGACATTCTTCTTCTCACTCATATTGAGAAGAGAATCCTAACTCTGACAACTCTGACCAGAACCTAGACTGGTACCAGAGTCCGCCCTTGATTTACTATACCGTCTAAGTGAAGGTTTTCCCCCTTGACATGACTAAGGCTTGTTGATGAACGTAGCACTTTTCCTGCATTTCTGTCTGTTCTAAACACCACAGCAAGACATTGCTAATTTGAAGCCTGGTATCTCTGACTGACAGGCCAAAGAATAAACAGATGCTGTGAGCATCCACGTAGGGTCAGTGCTTGAGAAGACTACAACAGAAATCAAAGAGTCCAGAGATGCAGCGTGGTTCAGTGCATGAGCTGGGTCCGTGTCCCTAAACACACAACGTCCTTTCTGCAGCATTACAATGACAGTAAGTAGTGCAGCCCAAGGTGTAATACTGAAGTTCAGAACATCCTGTAAGTGGATCAGAAATGTGCATGACGATTTTTAGATGATGCATATTGGATGCCAATGTCTGTGGATGTAGGCTTTGTATAACTAGTGCCCATGGGGCATGTCCTGAGATGCTGGTGCCCAGTGTCGAACATCGAGGTTATTGGAGCAGGTGTTGAGCCGAACTCACCAGGTTCTAGTTTCTATATCGTGTTTCCTCCATATCTAACCTGTTGGCAAGTTTGATCAGATAGAAAACTGAACATTAGAGAGGGAAGTGTACCATCAATGAACCAACAAGCAATAATCCCTTTTAATTAGTAACCCGCTGCTGTCTGGTGAGAAACACATGATGCCACTTGTGAAAAGGATAAAACATTGAGTAAGACTTGCATTGCATGACAGGATGGTCAATACTGATTCATTAATAGTTTTAGAAGTGTAAGTGGGTAAGAAGAAATGATTATGGAGGCTGGAGAGAACAGGGGAGTTACAGTGACAGACTCTTTTGAAAAAACTGACGTAGTCACAATGAGTTCAGTTTTCTCCTTATAGGCTATACCATTTTATGATTCTACACAGCACCTTTTAGCATCTTAGGATGTCCCCTAGTGTTTCTGGCCTTACACAAGCTTTGTTGAAATGTAGTCACTGTTGTAACGCTGTAACATTGCTATCAATTTGCATCCAAAGAACAGACATTAAATGATTAGATCAGCTATGTTCTTGTTTATGTACCGGTGATGGGATAAAAATTGACCACAATACTGGGAAAATTGCCCTACCTTTCTTAAAGAGGTGAGACTTTTTCGAGACTGCTCCACAACATCTCATCTGAAGGACAATTCCTTCAATGTTGAACTGAACTTTCAATCTTGATCGAATGTTTAAGTCCTTGTGGATTTGGGCTTGAATCTATGACTTTCCTGACTAAGAGGCAAAAGTACTACCATTTCTGTTTTACAAAAGGTGCAAAACATGTTACATAGGTAATTAGAGGCATAACACCACAGAAGTAGCTGGAAAACTCAGCAGGTCTGGCAGCATCTGTGAAGGGGAAAACAGAGTTAACGTTTCGGGGTCCTGTGACCCTTTCTCAGACCAAGGAAGGTCACTGGAGCCAAAATATTAACTCTGACATTTTCTTCACAGATGCTGTCAGGACTGCTGAGCTTTTCCAGCTACATCTGTATTTATTCCTGATTTACAACATCCACAGATCTTTTGGTTTTTACCTCTGTAATTACAGGGGGTTCTGTAAAAGCTGGAATTTCACAATGTAGTTCTGATCCCTATTTTGCTGCTCTGCTACCTTCCCCCAACACTGTGCCCTTCTCAACTTGGGAGTTTTGTGAGATTATCTTAGCAATACGTACAAACTCACTGAAATCATACCTACACTGTTTATTTGACTTGAGGACAATTATAGTCAAAATTGTTATGTTTCTAAGTGAGTCCTTGTGGACTGCATTGACACAGCAAAACCTCTTTGTCCAAGCTGAAAAGATATTTCATGTCAAAACTAACAGTTACAATAAACCAAGCAAAGGCAACTTTTCTCTGTATCTGGTCTGATTTATAGTTATCAGAGTATTTCTTCAAAATGTCTAAGGGAATGAAGTTTGGATGAAAGTATCAATCATAATTTACCAATGACTTGTTAATCTGACAAATGATTAATTCGCACTTAAACTGAAAGAAAGACTTCCAGCATAAGTCCCCATCAAAAGCTCAACAAATTAAGTAAATGAACCATATAAAACCAGTGAGCCTGGTGTTTGAATTCCTGCTTTGTGATGAGTTTTCTGGTTTCAACTGAAGCAGCAGAAATTTGCCTTAAAAATCCTCAGCACCATGGCATAATGGCAGAGGAATACACCTAAAGTATTAACTTTACAGGTATATTTTAGATTAGAATACATACAGTGTGGAAACAGGCCCTTTGGCCCAACAAGTCCACACCACCCCTTGAAGCATCCCTTCCAGACCCAACCCTGCACCTGGAGGAAACCCACGCAGACACAGGGAGAATGTGCAAACTCCACACAGAGAGCTGCCCGAGGCTGGAATTGAACCCAGGTCCCTGGCACTGTGAGGCTGCAGTGCTAACCACTGAGCCACTGTGCCACTGTAAAGAGAATTAGAGAAGACATTTCTGAGGGATTGTCCAGTGAAAATATTTGGGCCGGAATTAGAAATAAGAAACTGATGGCCAGCTGGATGCGATTGTACTGTAGGCTTCCCAACCGGTGGGGGGAAATTGAAGACCAAATATGTAGAGTGTGCTTAGATATATGTAAGAATAACAGGGTTGCAATAGTAGGGGATTTAAATTTTCCAAACATTGACTGAGGTTGACATAGTGTTAGAAGTCTGGATGGCGAAGAATGTTAAATGTGTTCAAGAAATTAATTGTATTAAATAAATTAATCTGGCTCACACTTCAACAGATGAAGAGACATGATTGAAACTGTGGTGTAGTTGGGTTATGAGATATATGCTTGCAATACTTAATGCTATAAATAATCATAAAGCTGAATAAAGATTGGCTCCAGTGCAATCTTTTACCAACTGGCTGTCTGGAGTAAAACGCAGCATCTCAGCTTCACCTCATTTTCCATTTATCCCTAATAGAATTGTAGCTGCATGATCATCAGCTTGTAGCTGGATTGGTTGCCCTCTTACTTGGAAAAAGAAACATGTTAGTACTTACCATCTCAACTCAGTAAATGAAACACTTCCACTTGGGCAAGGCAGAGGAGGGTGAGAACCTCTTGTTCATGAACTTTTATAACACAAGTAGGAAGGCCTCAGGATGTCCACCAATGAAGTGCATTCTGTGCTTGGTCTCTTTTCTATTAGCAGAATCAATTTGCACACAGAAAGCTCCTAAAAAGGCAGTGTGATAATGAACATTTATCTTTTCTGAGGGATAAATCCTGATTGAGGCTCACCACAGAATCTTTTACATTTACGTGGGAGCGCAGACAAAAATGTTCTTTGACTTCACTTGAAAGATAGTGCTCATCCAGGGCTGCACCAGAGGGTGAGCCTAGAACTTTGGCTAAGGTGCTGGAGTAAGACTTTGAACTGCAACCTTTAGATTCAGAGTTGTGACCGCTGCTACCGCTTAGCCATGGCTGAACAAATGCCTGGTGCATAGGAAGCATGAGGAGCAAAGCCACCAGGAGAATGGGGAAGATACAAAAGAAGCATGCAGTGTCGACACTACTCTGCTGAATTCATCATTTTGTAGCACTGAAGGCAGCTGGCAGAATTTTATCTGTTATAAACACATGATTTTGGAGCATTGTGTTTTCAGCACGAGGTCATTTCTAATCTACGTCAGGGTGGGAAACACTCAACAAAATGCTTAAACTTATGAATCATTCATGATTCTAGGTGCAACCCCTTCAGTAGTTATATTCAAAAGGAGGGAGAATAATAAAGTGTAATCATTCTGTACAGTCTGTTCAGAGACATTATAATTGGGTGAGTTAAGAACCAGAAATATTGCTTCTTTTTTCAATACCACCCCTTAAGTACATAGCAGTGAGAAATCTAAATCCTATTACTATCTGAATTATAAACATGGGAAAATCTTTAATTCCAAATGATTTATTAGAGCAACTGTAGTTCTGCTTTGAAAGGAGTAGGATGATGATAAAAATTGAACCTTCCAAAAAGGTTTGAAGGGAGAGCACTCAAAGTCTTCACCATTCATCATAATTACTATTGTTATTGCCTGTGAGCAAATAGAATTTGAAGAAAATGAAAAACTTGGCTTCCCTCAGAGTTTCAGCTTCCTGTGATGAATATGGTAATTTTGGTCGTAATAGATTTTTGTGCATTTTTAAAAGGCTTTGGGATCCACAACGAAAGTGGATTTTTTCTTTGTTCTTTTCATCTTAAAATGACTGACTGATGTCTGCAGACCCAGAAGGTTCTGTTCAGTCAGGAGCATGACTGGGGACTGCGTGCTTGAAATGCAAATGAAGTTTTTACGTGTCTGTCTACAGTTCATCTTCACAAGGATAGTCACTGCTTTTGGAATTGAATATGACAGTGGATTGGAGCTGGCACAGACCTTGGCTCGAACTGTCTTCTTTGATGCTATTCCATCAATGAAGCTCCTGCGTGGGTGAAAATTCTTGAGATAGCTTTGCAAGATGGGCTGGTGGTTTTACTATTGCACAGTGGCTCAGTGGTTTGCACTGCTGCCACAGTGTCAGGGACACTAGTTTGATCCCTCCTTCGGGCAGCTGTGTGTGGAGTTGGTACATTCTCCTCTTTTCTGCATAGGTTTCCTCGCACTGTTCAAAAGATGTTCAGGCAGGTTGGGTGAATTAGCATGGGAAATTGTCCATAGTGTCTAGGGATTCCATTCCCTATTCCCAATTCCTCCGCCTCCGCCGCATCTGCTCCCACGATAAGACATTCCACTCCCGCACATCCCAGATATCCAAGTTCTTTAAGGACCGCAACTTTCCCCCCACAGTGATCGAGAATGCCCTTGACCGCGTCTCCCGTATTTCCCGCAACACATCCCTCACACCCCGCCCCCGCCACAACCGCCCTAAGAGGATCCCCCTCGTTCTCACGCACCACCCTACCAACCTCCGGATACAACGCATCATCCTCCGACACTTTCGCCATTTACAATCCGACCCCACCACCCAAGACATTTTTCCATCCCCACCCCTGTCTGCTTTCCGGAGAGACCACTCTCTCCGTGACTCCCTTGTTCACTCCAAACTGCCCTCCAACCCCACCACACCTGGCACCTTCCCCTGCAACCGCAGGAAATGCTACACTTGCCCCCACACCTCCTCCCTCACCCCTATCCCAGGCCCCAAGATGACATTCCACATTAAGCAGAGGTTCACCTGCACATCTGCCAATGTGGTATACTGCATCCACTGTACCCGGTGTGGCTTCCTCTACATTGGGGAAACCAAGCGAAGGCTTGGAGACCGCTTTGCAGAACACCTCCGCTCACTTCGCAACAAACAACTGCACCTCCCAGTCGCAAACCATTTCCACTCCCCCTCCCATTCTCTAGATGACATGTCCATCATGGGCCTCCTGCACTGCCACAATGATGCCACCCGAAGGTTGCAGGAACAGCAACTCATATTCCGCCTGGGAACCCTGCACCCTAATGGTATCAATGTGGACTTCACCAGTTTCAAAATCTCCCTTCCCCTACTGCATCCCTAAACCAGCCCAGTTCGTCTCCTCCCCCCACTGCACCACACAACCAGCCCAGCTCTTCCCCTCCACCCACTGCATCCCAATACCAGTCCAACCTGTCTCTGCCTCCCTAACCGGTTCTTCCTCTCACCCATCCCTTCCTCCCACCCCAAGCCGCACCCCCATCTACCTACTAACCTCATCCCACCTCCTTGACCTGTCCGTCTTCCCTGGACTGACCTATCCCCTCCCTACCTCCCCACCTATACTCTCTCCACCTATCTTCTTTACTTTCCATCTTCGGTCCGCCTCCCCCTCTCTCCCTATTTATTCCAGTTCCCTCTCCCCATCCCCCTCTCTGATGAAGGGTCTAGGCCTGAAACGTCAGCTTCTGTGATCCTGAGTTGCTGCTTGGCCTGCTGTGTTCATCCAGCCTCACATTTTATTATCTATGTGCAGGTTAGGTGGGTTAGCCACGGGAATTGTGGAACTGTGGGAATAGGGTTGGGGGACTATAGGTTAGGGAATGCGGTTTGAAAGAGGACTTGTGCCATAACTCTATTTTTTCAGCAATATCATTATTCCCTGCATTAAACGATGAAACAACTAAATCAGGAGCATTCTCCTGATACCAGATCAAAGCCTTTCCCTCCACCAACATAGCTAAAAATACAGAATCTTCAGCCTTCCATTTCATTGCTACTTCTGGGATCTTGTGGTGCACAAACAAATGCTGCACTTCCTTCATTGCAACAACTATGTGGTGTGTAATAGAATCTGAAAACCAATATCTCATCACAGCTTAATTTTGAAACCCAACAAAGCACAGAAAACAATAATCCTGAACACAGCTTTGCTTTTCCATAAACACGTTCTGCGCTTAAACATCCTACACACAAAACACCTAACATGGGAATGAGATCACTTACATTTTATGAGTTTACTTATGTGCTGTACACAAAGTGGAACAACATACAGTGAAGACAGTCGCCCGAAGGAGGGGTCAAACCAGCACGAACCACTGAGCCACTGTTCAATCATAAAACCACCAGCCCATCTTACAAAGCTATCTCAAGGATTTTCACCCACGCAGGAGCTTCATTGATGGAATAGCATCAAAGGTGACAGTTCGAGCCAAGCTCTGTGCCAACTCCAACATACATTCTATAGGTGTGTGGGGAATAAGAGGATGACTATAGGTATGTGAGGAATAAGAGGATGACTAGGGTAGGAATAGGGCCAGTCAAAGACAGAAGTGGGAAGTTGTGTGTGGTCCCTGTGGAGATCGGAGAGGTGCTAAATGAATATTTCTCATCTGTTTTCACTCAGGAAAAGGAGAATATTGTAGAGGAGATGACTGAGTTACTGGCTTCTAGAATTGAAAGGATTGAGATTAGTGAAGAGGAGGTGTTATCAATTCTAGAAGGAGTGAAGGTAGATAAATCCCCTGGGCTGGATGGGATTTTTCCAAGAATTCCCTGGGAAGCTAGGGTGGAGACTTTGGCCTTGGTCTTTGAGTCCTCATTGTCTACAGGTTTAGTACTAGAGGACTGGAGGATTGCAAATGTTGTGGCCTTGTTCAAGAAGGGCAGTAGAGATGACCTGGGTAATTATACACCTGTAACTCTTACGTCTGTTGTAGGAAAAGTTTTGGAAAGGATTATAAGAGATAAGATTTATAATCATCTAGCAAACAACAATTTGATTGGAGATAGTCAGCATGGATTCGTCAAGGGCAAGCCGTGTCTCACAAACCTCATTGAGCTTTTTGAGAAGGTAAACAAGCATGTGGATGAGGGAAGGGCAGTTGATGTGGTGTACATGGACTTCAGTAAAGCCTTTGATAAGGTTCCACACGGTAGGCTATTGGAGAAAATACGGAGGCATGGGCTTGAGGGAGATTTAGCAGTTTGGATTAGAAACTGGCTTTCTGTAAGAAGGCAACAAGTGGTGGTTGATGGAAAATATTCAGCCTGGACTCTGGTTACTAGTGGTGTGCCTCAAGGATCTGTTTTGGGACCACTGCTGTTTGTCATTTCTATAAATGACTTGGACGCAGGCATATGTGGATGGGTTAGTAAGTTTGCAGATGACACTAAAGTCGGTGGAGTAGTGGACAGTGTGGAAGAATGTTGCAGGTTGCAGCGAGACTTGTATAAACTGCAGAATTGGGCTGAAAGGTGGCAAATGGAGTTCAATGCGGATAAATGTGAGGTGATTCACTTTGGGAAGAATAATAGGAAGGCAGAATACTGGGTCAATGGAATGATTCTTGGCACTGTGGATGTGCGGAGGGATCTTGGTGTCCATGTACATAGATCCCTGAAAGTTGCCACCCAGGTTGATAGTGCTGTTAAAAAGGCTTACGGTGTGTTAGGTTTTATTGATAGAGGGATTGAGTTCCAGAGCCGTGATGTCATGCTGCAACTGGACAAAACGCTAGTGCGGCCTCACTTGGAATATTGCGTACAGTTCTGCTCGCCCAATTACAGGAAGGATGTGGAAGCATTGGAAAAGGTGCAGAGGAGATTTACCAGGATGTTGCCTGGTCTGGAGCGAAGGCCTTATGAAGAAAGGCTGAGGGACTTGGGTCTGTTCTCATTGGAGAGAAGGCGGCTAAGAGGGGATTTAATAGAGACATACAAGTTGACCAGAGGCTTAGATACAGTGGACAGTGAGAGTCTTTTTCCGAGGATGATGCCATCAGCTTGTACAAGAGGACATAGCTACAAATTGAGGGGTGATAAGGGCATGGAACGCCCTGCCTGCCAATGTAGTTAACTCAGCCACAATAGGGGCATTTAAACAGCCCTGGGATAAGCATATGGATGATGATGGGATAGTGTAGGGGGAGGGGCTTAGATCAGTTCACAGGTCGGCGGAACATCGAGTGCCAAAGGGCCTGTTCTGCGCTGTATTGTTCTATGTTCTATGTTCTATGTTCTAGGGCCTGTAACAGCAGTTACCCATTTGTCATTGAAGTTGGTTTTCCCAGGCTTTTCAGCTCAGTTAAAAATTGAAAGAACTGCGGATGCTGTAAACCAGAAACAAAAACAGAAATTGCTGGAAAAGCCTCAGCAGGTCTGGCACCATCTGTGGAGAGAATTCAGAGGTAACATTTCAGGTCAAGTGACCTTTCCTCAGGATGCCTACTTTTAACTCAGTCGCTATCATTAGAATCCTCTTTTTAGGCTTCCACTAAACACAAAACTCTGTTTGTAAATGGTAGGTTTTCAACTGAAAGGTGTCCAATGGGGGGAGCGAATATACTGAGTCAATTGTACGTTGATTTCTAAGGCTTTAGCTGTCATAGCTATGGAAAGGAGACCTGGAAAATCTATCCTCTAGTTATTGGACTCTTCCCTGAAGCTCCTCCCATGGAACTCAGACACTGAAGAGGAGTGCTATATCTCAGAAATGTGAGTTAAAGTCTATTTTTCAAAGCAATGAGGCACAGGTTAGAAGTAGCTTAATCAATAAATAGCTGGAATGCAGTCCCTCAAACCCAGTGACCAGTCAAGCACTTAACTGGGCAAAGCGGGCCTTCCCCAGGGTGAAAAAGCCAGGAGGCAGAGGCCTTGCCCACCAAGCGCTGCCATTTCTCTATTACTCGGCAGTGTTACCAAAGAGACCGTGGCTGCTGCTGGCATTTAACCCAGGTACAGGCGGGTGCTGGCAGAAAAGGAAGGTCACAGAAGAGTGGCCTGCAGTGGGTCAGCAGCAACAGCACTGCTTCCTGTCCAAAGTGGCTTTCAGCTGGTGTTGTCCACCTCAGATGCAAAATCAAAATCAGAAGAGGGAGCAGAAATGGGATTATATCTCTTATTTGCACAAATCAATGGCCTAGCATTTGATCAAATGTGGGTCAAGGATGCCTTGCTGTTGCCTTTTACCAAAATGCAATCTGCCATAGCCCCACACTACAATTGTATGCATAAGGCAGAGATGCAATTTGGAAAATATATTTTCATTGCAACAATAATAATTTAAGCATTATGGAACCAACTTTCCAGCTCAGAACTAATTAAAGTAGCAATTTTTATCTTATTCAATCATAAAATGAAGGCATCATTGGCTAGGTCAGTACTTATTGTCCATCCCTAACTGCCCAGAGGGACAGTTAAGAGTCAACTGCATTGTAGTCCGTCTGAAGGTCATGCCTCACGAACTTGATTGAGTTTTTTGAGGAGGTGATGCAGATGATTAATGAGGGAAAAGCAGTTGATGTTGTCTACATGGACATCAGTAAAGTTTTTGTCAAGGTCCCTCAAGGCGCTTAGGTACAAAAGGTGAAGTTACATGGTGTCAGGGGTGAGCTAGCAAGATGGATACAGAACTGGCTTAGTCACAGGAGACAGAGGGTAGCAGTGGAAGAATGCTTTTGGGAACGGAGGGCCGTGACTGATGGCGTTTCACAGGGATCAGTGCTGGGGCTTCTGCTGTATGTGATTCACAAAAATGATTTGGAGGAAAATGTAGCTGGTCCAATTAGTAAGTTTTCAGATGATACAAACATTAATGGGATTGCAGATGGTGAGAAGGATTGTCAGAGGTTACAGCAGGATATGGTTCAGTCGGAGGCATTGGCAGAAAAATGGTAGATAGAGTTTAATCTGGACAAATGTGAAATGATGCATTTTGGAAGGTCAGGTATGAGTGGAAATTATACGGGGAATGGCAGAACCCTTTGGAGTATTGATATGCTGAGGGTTTTGGGTGTGCAGGTCCACAGGTTACTGAAGGTGCCAGCACACATAGATAAGGCAGTGAAGAAGGTCTATGACATGCTTGCTTTCATTGGAAGGAGCACTGAGCATAAGGATAGACATGTTATGCTGCAGCTTTATAGAATTTTAGTTAGACCATACTTGGAAATAAAATAGAGGTGCCATCACTCTTAAAATAACAAACATGTTAATCGTTCATCTGTTCTTCTTGCCTTACCATCACTAGGAATTTCTAGCCTCTGATCTATTTTTATGAGCTTAATGCAAATTTGCAATATTCCTGTTGATTGATCTGTTGTCCATTTTTATGCAATTTAATCTGTACCGCCGGAGGTGCCAAGAAAAGGAATAAGATCAGCCTCTAATCAGTCTTTCAAGCACTGTTTACATTTAGTTAGATTGCTGCTGTATATGCTATTGATCTTTCGAACACGTTACTCCAAGGAAACACAACAGTGTTCAAGAAATTTAAGCTTTAAATGCTATCGCATTCTTATACTGACAAGACTGCTTACTGTCATATGTTTGTATGAAGAAAGAAGACAGACCTTTTTATTTAGACCTGAAGAATTGCCAGCTTACCTGTGAATTAGTTACATCAAAAAGTATTGCAAATGCACTGATATTTGACCTTATTAACATAATATATGAACTCACCACATGTTCTTCCCTTCTGAAAGAAAAGTTTATTTTGTTTGGATGTTTTTCTTTGATGTGTAGTCAAGCTTGTGTATAAAACAGTTTTCTTTTTTCCTTGTAAACACATGACTTAAGAATATAAAAACCAAAAGAACTGCGGATGGTGTAAATCATGAAAAAAAACAGAAATTGCTTGAAAAGCTCAGAGGAGGAATCACTGGACCCGAAATGTTAACTCTGACTTTTTTGCCACAGAGGCTGCCAGATCTGCTTAAGCTTTTCTAGCAATTTCTGACTTAAGTATCTAATGTTTTGTAATCTTTACACTGAATATAGTAGAAACATTAATTCATATGCTTCAAGTTCCTCTTCGAACAGCCTTATTTGAGCAATCTGGACATTAAATAACTTGTACATATATTTATGCACTTCACAATGATATTACTTTTTTGTGACAAGAGAAGCTTTGACCCTATAGAAATGAATGTTGGGAGTTACTAATGGTATATCTAGATAAATTGACATAAATTGAACATATATTGAATATCCATCTTCAATATAGGGGTACAAGTAATATCCAAGTAATAGCTGTAAATCAATAAATGGAAGGAAAGAAGAAACTCAGGAATGTAATGGAAACAGTAGGCGTTTGTCTACATGGCGATAGACCCATGCTGCTTCTTTTCTAATCTGTCATATTGAGTGCCAATCAGGTATTAACTGGCCTACAATGATTGTTCCATTGGATCAGAGACTATGGGGGCAGAAGTCTTGTCTGATAAGAAATACATTTTGTGCGTTGCTCAGCAGCACCACAGGAGAAATGGTGGTCACTACGGGTGATATATGCATCCAAGGCCCAGGATCACTCAGGGATTCAGGCCACAAGTAAGTGATGAATGACAGGAGGTTGGCAGAAAGGGCTGGGTAGCCTGATTTTCAATAAGGCTTTGATCTGGGTGCCTTTAAACAAAAAACACATCCCTCCCCAACAACGTCTGGAAGCCCACAAACACAGGATTTACTTTTAAGACATCCCATACCATGAATCATCCACCTCCTATGATCTTAATAACAGATGCAACAGGATAAAGACGTTAACTGGGTGTAAACTTCCCACTTCGAACCTCAGATAAAGGTGGAGCTGAAAGTCTGAAAATAAGCACCCACCCTGGAGCAGAAACGGGAAGGCAGCAGGGTCCTGGCTTCCCCACTATGGCCAACTAAGAGCGGACTCCCACCACCACACTCAGAACAGGGAGGCCATAAAGTAGAGATAACAAGATGTAGAGCTGGATGAACACAACAGGCCAAGCAGCATCAGCGGAGCAGAAAGGCTGATATTTCGGGCCTACACCCTTTTCCTGAAGAAGGGTCTAGGCTCAAAACATCAGACTTCCTGCTCCTCTGATGCTGCTTGGCCTGCTGTATTCATCCAACTCTATACCTTGTTCTCTCAGATTCTCCAACATCTGCAGTTCCTACTCTCTCTGAGGCCATAAAGTCGTATCTAATAGGTAAGTTCACATTCTTCCATTAATTTCTGTGGGAGGAGGTGGCAAATTATCAGTTGTCAGTTGCCTCCTCACTCTGACTGTTTTTAATCATATAAAAAAAATTCTGGCAGAAGTCCCCTACAGTCAATTCATTTCAGAGGAAAGCAGCAGAATTGGTGGATTGTAAATTGCTCCAACTCTACATACTGTGTTGACTCTGATTGCAAATATAAAAGAACAATGCAATGGTGATCTCTCGCATAATAAACAGTAAAATCAGCAGAGGCTCGAGATGGAAGTGAGATACATTTAATGTGACCTGACGTTGGGCAAAACTTCTGTATCTTTGTAAAGGAGAAGACAAAATGACAATTATAGTTAATAAAGAAATAAAAGTCTAGGAGGCTGTGAAGCCACTCAAAGGAAGAAAGCCAAGAGAATGAACTATTGCTGGGAATGTGAGGAACAGCGCTGTGAGGGAACAAGGGAGACGAAAACAAATATGCACCAGGAAATGGGAGGGAAAGGAGAGACAGGAAGAGCAGATATATAAAAGCAGAAGAAAAGAGAATGGGAAATGTAAGCAGTATGAATCTCACACCAAGAAACATAACTAACAGAGGGCAGGAAGTCAAGATACTGTATTTTTACTTAACTCTTTTTGTTGTGAAATCAGCCGGATTATTTCAGTGATTTGGAGTTTGTATCATATTTGTTGAGTGTTCAAGTTCAGCTCAGTTTTCTTTGCAGATTAGCTTCCATCCATTCTATTGCCTGATGTAGAAAATAAGTCTTTGCCTCACCCAAACAACTAAATGTTAGGATTTTAAAAGCTGAAGGCAAACTCCTCTGTTTGTTTATTTGTTTGATTTATTGTTATTCTTAATCTGCTGGGAGATCACTTGTAACATTAGTCATGATGAGTTAGATATTTTGCAACATTAGAACTGCTATGGCAGCAAACATTAAAAGCAGTCCTTACATATTAGCATTAGAGGAGCATTGAAAAGAATGTTTCCATTCCGATCAGTACTACAAGAGGGTCTCAGAGTCCACTAGACTTTCCGTAATACATTAACACCAGGAAAGATCTTCTGTCCTTCACAGATTAGAGTTTAACCTCAAATCATGTTCCCATGGAGCTGCCTTTTCCCCTTTAAGCATCCATCTTCCTTTTTTTTGCTGCTTCTACAGGTTTAGGTCCAAAATTTATGGTTCTGCCGCAGCACATGCTTCTACCAAACTTCTGGCAGCTCTTCATAGCCCTGCACGTGAGCAAATATCAGTCCTGGAGGTGCCTTATAAATGCAGTGGGCTGTCACAAAATTCACGCAAAAGGCCTTCTACAGGCAGGTATGGGTTCCTGACCTGGACATAGCCTGACAATCTGTCAGAAGATTGCAGCAATAACTCCATTAGTACCAGCATGCCAGGAGGAGACAGGATTTCTAAATAGAATGCTTTGACAGGACAGTCGTGCTTCAAATGTTAAACACTGTTGAGTGCATTTTAAACATAATGTGTTGATTAACTTAACTATTATGTGGTACAGTATTCCATTGTATATCGTCCTGAATTAATCAGCTTTATATGGTGCAACAAGTTTGCAGCCTTGTAGCAGTGGTGGCCTAAATGGTTATTGGTTACAAAAACAGAAATTCACCTCAGTTCAGATGAAGAGTCAGTGGGCTCTGCTTTCTTCCCACGGATGCTGCCAGATCTACTGAGATTCACCAGCAATTTATGGCTTGCTTTCAGATCTCCAGCATCGACAGGTTGTTTTTTTTTCATTAGTGCATTGTTCAGAAATTATTCTCAATTAGTTAATGGGATGATCAAAATCATTGAGTGGAAGTTTCCAAATTGCAGGTCATGTGGTTGATCAAGTGAGATTCATCATGTCGGATCTGCTACAGCTCGGTGTGATTTCTCAGATGCAAGCCTTCATTTGTTACTGCACTGATTAGACTAATCATGCTCCTGGGCAGCTTGGGAACCTCACACAGGGAATCACTTCACTGGAGTGGTGGGAGTGTTCATCACTGCTGTGGCCTTCTGTCTTCCTCATCTCTGTGGCCCTATTTCAAACCCAGCTGCACAGCACTTCAGACGCTGCAAGCCAAAAACCACCATGCAAGCTGTGGTGCTCGAATCTCAGCCCTGAACACATAGCCAAGAGGAAAGGAATGTCTGCTCCCTGTTTCATGAACAGGGACCTAGACATTCTGGTGAATGGGTTGGTGGAGAAGAGTGCAATCCTATACACCTGCTTGCCCCACAGGAAGTCATGCCACTAGACACAGCCAGCCTGGACACAGATTGAATGTGGGTCCTAGGTCAAAAGGATCAGTCAGCAGTGTAGAAAGAAACTTAATGATCTTCTGTGCTCCATATGGATGACAGCCATCATGTTCCCTCTCCTACTTCATGCTCACAGGGCCAAGTCCATTTATCTTGTCCATTCATCAGCTCCCACGCCCCTCATCATCTATAAGTTACTAACCCTCCCTGCCCGCTATGCTTCCTATTCACTCATTAGAAGCACCTCACCATCTCTCCAGCTCAGGTGCAATGGCAACCTTCTTTTCCATCCATTTCCGTTATACCCTTCCTTTCCCTGACTGCAGGAAAGGCTGTCCTCCCACCCATGGGCTGATGTGTCAACAGAACCATGTCAGAACTACCCATAATCCCCAGTTTGTTTGAACCCAACTGCAGGAATGACGGTGACCCAAATCCCAGTCTGAAAGGACATGGACAACTAGATTTTAGAGGACAAAGTGTCTGACTGAGTCTGATAGTGCCCCTTTACACACTGTAATCTCCCCTTAACTCACTAACAACTGTTGACCTTTGACTTTCACATCTGGCCATTTGCTTGAACACCTGCAGTGTATTTACTGGATAAACTGCTGGATAACATGGCAAACATTGACACAGCACGTTGCTGCACAGTGCTATGTCCATCTCCTTTCTGACTGACAGATTGACAGTTCTGCAATCCTCACCATCATAAGCTGCCGACCTCTTCCTCTGCACTAAACAGCAATATAAGCCTCACAGAGGCTGACAGCCTTTTATAGCAAAGCTGAAATCAGTGAATGTGTGCTAAGAAAGTAATACAAAGTATTCAGAGGTTAGCAGGCTTCAAGTAGTAAGGTGACTGAGAGCTAAGAATGCAAGCTAAGAGCCATAAAGTGCACCCTGTCTAAATGCATGTGTGCCCCCACATGTGCAAAACACAACCTAGCAGGACCATGCATGTCATAGGTGTCCCTGAGCCCCACAATCAAGTGTTTAAGAACTGAAGTCGTATCTGAGCTGGTGTGAGAGCAGATGTGATTAGAATTGTGCATTACCAATAGAGGTGATTGCATGGGTCAAAGATTGAGAAGGGCAATGGAGTGAAGCACACAGGGATGTTGCAGTGAAGAAGCAATGGCTGGGACTAGCCATTGGAGAGCTGCAGCCATCACCTACCCCCTCTGATTTGCATTTCAGGAATTTGCGCCGTCTATTTTCTGAGTGAAGGAAAGAATTGGCAGTAGCATGTAAATAAGGCAAGTTAGGGCTTTAAATGTGATAGAACTACATGAGAGTAAGGTATTTTCTGAACAATGGTAAGATTATAAATTTGTCAATGACAGCCTGAGGAGAAAATCAGGAAAACTTCTCTCAAAGTCAGGAATCAGACTTTTTCACTCTCACCATAGATTCACAAGTTTCCAACCACCACTCACACCCACCAAGGAAAGGAACATTCCTCCTATTGCCTTTAGCCAGTGTCATGGGCTCTACTCCCTGGAAACTGACTCCATTCTTTTCCTTGGTAAATTCCTTGAGCTAAATCATATTGCAACACCCTTCAGTCATAATTGATCTTGAGATGTGTCCACTCCAGCACAAAGACTGCCGATTTGCACCTCCATAGTTTTCCCTGTGCATCCCTGCCTCACTTTTTTAGTTGCTGAACCCATTATCTATATCTTCATTCACCCTAGATGTCTCTTTCAATTATACCTCTGGCTAATGTTCCAGTCTCTGTCTCTGTAGCATAACTGTAGCGGGACATAACACCAGCGCTTCGTCGGAGGCTCACTGATGATGTTACCTAGAATGGTGACGAAACGTCTGAAAACGAACCTTCCAGCTCAGCGAGCAAACTCACATCCACAATTCTACGTAAAATACAGCCACCTTTGTGCTAACTTGCCCCAGGTTCCAGTCTTCAGGGATTAAAGAACACGGGAATGTCCACTCCCAACATCCCCAAAAATCCTGGGAAAATTCAGTCATAGGGCCAAACAATTGTTGCGGATTATGCCCCACAAATAGATAGGACAGAATCACTGAGGAGCAGCCCTTCCAAACACAGCCTAGTCCTCTCTTGTATTTGCTGTAGATATCAGTCATGAGAACTTGTCTACAAAATAAGGTGTGGTTTATTGCATGATAGAAATAGAACTAGTTAGGCACATTTACAACTGTCAGTATTCAGAGGCTATAGGCTCCTAAGATTCAAGATTTCCAGGGTCTGTTGTTAGCTTTTAAAACATTGTTTATGGCTTATAGTTTAAGGGCTGGGGAGGGACTTGTGTTGCAGAGTTGGGTAGAGATGAAGGGTCTAGGCCCGAAACGTCAGCTTTTGTGCTCCTGAGATGCTGCTTGGCCTGCTGTGTTCATCCAGCCTCACATTTTATCATCTGGGTAGAGTACTTGTGGATTAGGAGGTGGGAAGTTAGAATTTAGTGTTTGTAAATGCTGGGGAGAAAAGCATTGTGTGGTTCCCTTAAAAGATTATGTGCTTTTTCTATGCTTGGAAATTTAAAGTGGATGTCTGTGAGTAGCAGCTTGAAAACTTACAAGTGCACAGAGAGTACCAAATTGAAACATTGTATAAAAAGGCCATACAATTAACAGGCCAAGCTGCAGTTTTCACCAAGACAACAAATTTTGAATTTAGCCAATCAATTCAAACCAGATACTTAGATACCAAATTTAAATCTGACAACATAGGCCCAATCATGGGACGTGACTTCAAGGGTATAAAAAGGGGGCAGTTGGACAAACAGGACAGCCAAATGCCAACCACCACAGTTAACAGCCCTCAGCTCTCAAGAGAAAATCATTGGCTCTCAGTCTGAGAGAAAGCACTATCTCCAAAAAACAAAAGCACCAATGGCACAATTAGTTAATATTCCTGATGGAAGAATCAATGGAGAAGACATAGAACCTTCTGGAAAGCACATAACCTGGCTATAATTTTGGGAGACTAAATGCTTTTTGTTACATAAGTGAGACTTGTAATTTTTGGAACAGCATACCATTAGAATCTTGCTTTATTTGGGAAAAGCTTGTAGATAGAAGGGTTTTATTTGGTTTTTAATGGATTAACTAATTTGTTCATTGTTAGAGTTCGAGAAATAAATTGTTACTTGTTGATTTTTGGAGTGAGTGTAAGGGATTTTTTTTAACCCTAGAAGTTGCTGAAAAGTAGATTATACAACTTTTCACATTCCTATTACAAATTGTGGGCAAAATGCTCCTCTTTTGGCATTTTGGTTTTAGTTAACAGACAGGGGGTCAGCCTCTGCTTTATAAGGCTTGCCTACAGTTAGGAGCATATGAAGCATGATAGGTGCACTCATCAATGAACAGTGAGGTTTTGAAGTGATGAAAGAGGCAAGAAATACAATTGCATGGCTCTTTGATATTAAGGCATTTTCAACATTTATTTTATGGGAAGTTTATGTCTTAGGGCTTTACAAGGTGGGTGAGAAGCTGTCATGGCAGCTAAAATGAGTTTCACAGTTATGATTTAGTTGATTCTTAAATGACGGAAATTTTGAGCCAATCGATTTTCTCTTCAGCCAAAGGAAACCTTAGTGCTGTGTGAGACTTTACCTGGTCTGGGCCAAACCTATCGATTAATCTGGATTGAAAACAACAACAAATGCTTGCATTTTTGTGGGACTTGTTATGCGTACTTCAACCTGTGAATCCCGGAGTTTAGGCAAGTGTAGATACAGCTGCCAGTGGCTGCCAATGGTGAGGCAATAAGAGAAACAAAACAAGGATGTGCAACCTACGAAAATCAGAGAGTGATAGAGCTGGACAATGGAAAAAGGATGTGGCCAGGCCACTGAAGTGATTTGAAAACAAACTTGAGAAATTTACTGTTGATGTTTAATAATAATGAGAGTTTACCTTTTTAAATGTTCCCTATTTACATTGTTAAAGAATATTAGCTTCTACTTCTGTATGATTAGGTCTATAACACTTTGAAAATAACCAATAAAATGTGCCTGCAGCTGGCTGAGATGGACAGTATTAATTGAATGCATTAATTTTCAGGACGGTCTCCATTTAATCAAAGCTCTGTCAAGGGCCAGCAAAGGTCAATGCAGCCAGTAGCTTGTGGGTTTGCACAGTAGCCAGGAGCAGAATTAAAACCCTCACTGTTTGGTTACAAGCCAGAGGCTGTTATTACTGCACGGGTGAGTGATAAAAACTGCAGACATCAAAAGGAATGTATGTTATTGAGTGCAACCCGAAACATACACGATGCATTGTCATTTCTCTGCTCATCACATGTTTCAAAAGGGTTAAAAATAGATTTACGAATAGAGTAATGTTAACCTGTGGGCGTTGGGAGGAGATTTGGCTTTTGGTTTGGGTTGCCAGACCCCTAGGATTGTCCTGGAGCCTCTGGGAATTAAAGATTAATCTCCTGCACAGTTGCTGCAAGCAACCTATGAGATACCTCATAAGGACATTAAAGAATTGTTTCAGCCATTATTTTGAGCACTTTGATTTATTGGCTTCTAAGCTATTGGGAATGGCAAAAAAAGATTTTTGAGTGGTGAGAGCAGTTGACGGTGACAAGTCATGAAGTAAATCCTCCACGTAAAACAACCAATCCGAGTTGACAAACTTACTTTTGATTTTTTTTCCTTTGCAGGTACACGATAGAAGTATGCTGAGGTTTTAGGAGGAAAATTAAAGATCATTTCTGCAGACAGCACAAACATTAGCATGCATACACACACCTCATCCATTAAGCCTGGACGCAGAATGAGCCAAAATGTCATTATGGCCACTAATTATTATTGCCCGTCAAATGTGCTGAATCGGATAGGCGACATTCTTCAGCAGTCTCTCTAATCCCTTGTAGCATTGATTTAGTTGATGTGAATCTTTTCATTATTATTATTAATCTTGGAACACGATCCAAATAATTAAATTAATCCAAAAAAAGCAAAATGCTGCTGTACATTTGATATTGAACCTTCACTGATAATGAGATTCAAAATATTATTTCTCTGCTTGCCTCTCACTCCAAAAGCCTTTCCTGTTCATCTTGTAATTAAAGGCCACTACTTTGTTAACCCTTAGGATGAGGAAAGACCAATTTTGTTTGCTGTCCATTAATTCTACAGCGCGCACATGTTGGTGACATAAACTCAATGACCTGTCTTCATCCCAGCTGTATGCCCAGGCTGAAGTCATTTTATAAAGCATATAGTTCTCGTGACCTCTGCATTATCATCCTGGTTAATTCCTGGCCCTTCATCTACAAACATACAGAAGTGGTTATCACCACTAGTTGAAGGAAGATCCTGGAGATACCAATGTCCTATATTACCTCAAAAATAATATGAGAGTCCAAACTACTTTCAATCTCCAGGACCTTGCTTCTGGTTCTTTCATGGATATTAATGACTTTTGAGCAAAAGAAACAGGAAGGCCCACTACCTGCAGATAAAGCTCCACATAAAAGTTCAGAGTGGATTTGGAAAAAATTAAATGCAATATAATTTCAGTGCTTTAGCTCTTTTCCTGGGGAAATTCCCAGTGGTACATGGATAATACAAGCAGGGCAGAAAGCATTCAAAAAATATAGGAACATCAACCCAACAGTGTCATTTAGGTAAAATCTCATTCAAAACCTGCACAGGCTTTCCCTAGTGCCTTGGCCTGGTAAGAAGGTATACCCAGCCAAATCAGGATTCATTTCTTGAGTGCCTGTACTGAATGATCATTTATTGTTCTGACTGTCAAACTATGTCATGAGTTAATAATCACAGGTATGGAAATGTTCATGGATTTCCACCGTGTGGTAGCAGGCCATTTGGCCCATCCAGTCCATACCAACTCCGTGAAGAGTATCCTATCCAGACCTAGGCCCTAGCCTATTTCTGTGACCCTGCATTTCCCATGGCCAATCCACCTCGACTGCACATTCCCAGACAACATGTGCAATTTTCCATGGCCAATCCACCTAACCTACACATCTTTGGACTGTGGGAGGAAACCGCAGCACCCGGAAGAAGCCCATGTAGACTCAGGTAGAATGTGGAAATGAGTACAGACAACCGCCCGAGACTAGACTTAAACTCAGGCCTCTGGTGCTATGAGGCTGCAGAGCTGACCACTGAGCCACCACGCCTCCCTGATGACGTACTCCTAATTTCTTTTATTTTTTCTCATGGAAAGAGGGCATCACTCGTAATATCAATTATTTGCTCCCCCCACCCCAATTGGCTTTAAGAAGGTGGTGGCAATCTGTCTGTCTCTTGAACCACTGTAGTCTATGTGCAGTAGTTTCACACAAAATACTGTTAGGGAAGGAATTCCAGGATGCTGAATCCAGGGAAGGAACACCGATATGGTGCCAAATCAGGACGGCATTTGGCTTGGAAGCGAACTTCCAGGTGTTCTCTTGCGTATGCTCCTTTTAGGTGGTAGAGGTCACAGGGTTGGTAGGTTTTGTTGGAGGAGCCTTGGCAATTGCTGGAGCGGATCATAAATGTGGTCCACACTGCTGTCAATGTGTGATGCAGGGATAGAACGTTTACAGTAGTGGGTACAGTACCGTTTGGATGTGTTGCTTCATCCTAGATAGCGACAAGCTTCTTAAGTGTTGTCGGAACTGCACTGATTGGTCACATGAACGGTAGCCCATCAGAGTCCTAAGTCATGCCTTGTAAATGGTGGAAAGATTCTGTGAAATGTTACTTATTGTAGGAGTCTCAGCCTCTGACTTACTCTTAAGAACCAAAAGAACTGCAGATGCTGTGAATCAGGAACAAAAACAAAGTTGCTGGAAAAGCTCAGCAGGTCTGGCAGCATCTGTGGAGGAGAAAACAGAGTTAACGTTTTGGGTCTGGTTCTGAGGAAGGGTCATCAGACCCGAAACGTTAACTCTGTTTTCTCTGACTCACTCTTGTTGCCAGAGTATTCAGATGGGGAGTCCAGTTCAGTTGCTGGCTACTGGTAGCACCTGAATGTTGATAGTGCTTCATTCAGCAACTGTAATGCCATTCAGTAACAAAAGGAAATTGTTAGATTATTTCTTGCTGGAGCTAGTCATTGCTTGACATTTGCAAATGTTACTTGCCATTTATTAAGGAAACCCTGAATGAGGTTGAGGTCTTGCTGCATATGGATTTGAGCTGCTTCGATATCTGAGGAATTATGAACATTGTGCAATCATCAGCGGGCATCCTCACTTCTGACGTTACAATGTTGTGAAGGTCATTGATGAAGCAACTGAAGGTGGTTGAGCCTAAGGCACTCCCCTGAAAAACTGTGTTCATGCAGTGTATTAGTCGTGTCCCTACCTCTGAGTCAGGATGCCAGGGTTCAAGACCCACCTGCTTCAGAGGTATATAACCACATCTCTAAACAGGCTGATTTGAAAATATGTATCCTGGAATAAATGATCTTTACTACCAAAATGTTGCTCCTTTGTACTTGGTATGATTCGAGCCTAGTGGCCATCACTATGGGGAGAGATGTACAGACAAGCCCCATCCCTAAAGTGGCCTGTAACTGCTACTGAACTCAGGCAACAAGTGCAGGGATCCTCTAAACCTATATGGAATACCATCCATCCCTCCACTGGGAACTTGTCCCCAGTTAGCATTCCCCCTTACTTTTGAGGACCAGGAAGCAAATTGAAAATATCAGTTGGCATCTGACGACGGGTCTCAAAAGACTTTTAATAAGTTCTGTTAATAACCTGCTGCTTACAGAGGACATCACTGCCACCTTCCCATTCTACCTCCAGGAGGAAAGGTTATGCATTGGCATAAAATCCCGCAAGGCTATTATACCCATTCACCTCTTGGTTGGCTCTTGTGATTTCTAAAAATTCTGCCATTGTGTCAAAAGTATATCATGCCAAAAAACCCTGAGCATTTTCCCAGAGTGGATTAATCACCCTGAAATTTTTCTGCAAATTGTGTAAGTTTTCAGGCCTTTGAGCATTCTCCAAAAATTTAGCTGGCATTTTTAATGCAAAAACACTGACAGGTACATTATGAACAATGTTGAAATAACTATTTCTTTTAATTCACTACTCTACGCCAATATAACTCATTAGTGTTTCAACATGTTTTTAAAATGTTATTTCCAGTAATTCAAAACCAACCTACTCACAAGTGGAGCATTAGTACTCTTTGTTAAAATCATAATCGCCATATATGTTGTATCTCAGATCTATGTAAAAATGTCACTGGTTTCTACGTGTGTAATACATTTGATTGGTAATGCTTTAAAACGTCTACTCAGTGCTTCAATATTTAGCTTCCGGCCCTTTCTACTTTTTTATTTCTTTCTTTGCTGAGGTCCAGGCTTAGAGAAAACTCATAGTAAGCAGCAACAGGAAATAGAATCAAATAATAAAACACAGAACAACTGAATCATTGAACATATTAGGCATGTTTGTCAAAATCCCTTTTCAATTGTATTAATCAAATTTATTTAGTCTCACCGTTTAAAAATATTTTTAAAGGAAACATTTTAGAACATTTTAGGTTCATGGCCTGTCTAGCTCTGGTAATATGAAAATTAATTTAAATGGAAACTCCAGGATAAAAAACATTTTAAAACAAGGACAAAACCAGAAATTGCTGGAGAAACTCAAAAGGTCTGGCAGCGTCTGTGGAGAGAAAGCAGAGTTAATGTTTTGGCTTCAGTGATTCTTCTGCAGAACTGACAGTAGTGAGGAACTGGTGGCATATGTGCTATAAAAAAAGTGGTATTAGGATGAGTGGGAGTTGGTAGGTGCGAGCACAGGGATGGAGCTCAGCAAGAGAGAATGATGTTAGGGAGACAAAGGGACATATGCCAAGGAAAAAGAAAACAGATAATGAGGAACAGAAGTGGGTGAAAATGGATTGTTATGCCGAAAGCTGTCTATATCATTACAGGGCCAGGGTGTGGAAGTGGATAAAGGAAATGGAAAGAGGTGTTCAGGTTCTAAAATTATTGAACTTGATATTGAGTCCTAAAGGCTGCAGATCCCCAAGAGGAAAATGAGATGCTGTGCTTCCACCTTGTGCTGAGTTTTGCTGGGGCACTGCAGCAAACCTGAGACGGAGGACATGGTTGTGTGCTGAAATGGCAAGCAACTAGAAGCTCAAGGTCGTTTTTGTGAACAGAACATAACTGTTCCAAAAATGGTCACCCAGTCTACACTTTGTCTTCCCAGTGCAAAGGAATCCGCAATGTAAATAATTACAGGTGATTGGGTGAACTGCAGTAAATATCTGTCACATCTGTCCTGATGATGCAACTTTCCATGGTGGGGGAAGGGGCATCATAAATTTCCACCTTTTTCCCCAACTAACAATTCCCTACCATCATGTTTGATGCCTTTAAACATGTCCAGCTGATTTCCCGCACTTCCTCCTTCACCCGTTCTCCTCTCTCTCAAACTAGGAAAGGGTCCCTTTCATCCTCACCTACCATTCCACCAGCATGCACAGCTAAAGGTTCATTAGCTGCCATTTCTGCCACCTCCAGCATGACGCCACCACCTCCCCTGTTGGCATTCTGCAGGGACCATTCCCGTGAGAATATCCTGGTCCATTCCACTTTCACTCCCAACACCTCCCCAAATCCCAACGGCATCTCCCCATGTGATTGCAGAAGGTGCAAAACTTGCCAATTTATTTTTCCCTCCTCACTATCAGTGAAGCAGTGATTTCCTTGCACTCCACTCAATCTAGACTATTGCATTTACTGCTCACAATGTGGTCTCCTTTACATGGGGAAAATGAAACAGACTGGGTGATCACTATGCAGAACAATCTGTCCACAAAAATGACCCCAAGCTTTCAGTTGCAAGTCACTTCAATGCACCACAGTATCCCCTGGCCAACATTTGTCTTGGGCTTGATGCCATGCTCCAGCAAAATCTCAGCGCAAGCTGGAATAACAGCACCTCATTTTCTGCTTGAGAACTCTGCAGCCTTCTTGATTTAATGTCAAGCCCAACAATTTTAGAATCTGAACACCTCTTCTATGCCCTTTAGCCACAATTACACCCCAGGCCCTGCCATAACAAAGGTTGCTTACAACACAGCCAATCCATTTTCACCCACTAATGAACCCCATTGTCAGCTTTTCTTACTCCCTGACACATTATTATCAATCCCTTTACCTCCCTAATCGTCATCCTTTCTCTCGCCTATCTGCTCACTCATTCTGACCACTCCCATCCCAAAACACCACATCCTCTGCTTCCAGGATAAATATCACCTTGTCTAAGATCTGATGAAGGGACATAGGAATCAAAATGTTAATTCTGCTTTCCGTCCACAGATACTGCCAAATCTGCTGAGTTTTTCCAACAATTTCTACTTTTGTTTCAGATTTCTAGTATCTACAGTTTTTTGTTTTTATTAAAATAATTGCATTTTGGACACAATTTGCACATAAATCATCAATAATAGAAACAATAAAGATAGGGCCAGGAGTCTGTCAAACAATCCCTTGAATCTGCTCCACTACTTAATATGATTATGGCTGATCATTAAACTTGAGACACTAATCCCGCCCCTCCCCCATATACCTTGATCTCTCTAGGCACAAGAGCAATATGCACTACCTTCTTGAAAACACATAATGTTTTGGCCTCAACCATTTCCTATGGCCAGAAATCACACAACACCAGACTGAGTCTGACACGTTGGTTTGAAAACACTAGCTTTCGGAACGTAGCCCCTTCACCAGGTGAAGTGAGAAAAAAGCGCACGGAACACAGAATTTATGAGTAAAAGATCAAAGTGTCACACAGCTGATGATGATGTATTAAACAAACTAAGATGCTGTTAAGTCTTTAATCAGTTAGAAGGTTTTAATTGAATAATATGTATACGTAAATCCCCAAATTTATGCCCTGAAAGAACTGAAGGTTTTATCAGAGTAAAGAAGAGGTGAGATTTTAGGCCAGGCAATGCACGTTAGGTGTGAGGCCTTGTTTAGAAATCTTTTTGTGTTTTGGATTGGAATCAGATTGGTTTTATGTGTAAAGTGGGAATTTATAAAACACCAAATTGACTGACTATCTTTAATTGTCTGCTTTCTGAACAAAATAGAATGTATCTGAAAATACAAATATATGTGTGTGCAAATCTGCAAATGTATGTTTGCATGTGTGACTGTTTGTGTACACAACACACACACACACACACACACACACACACACGCACAAATCTACGGGGTGAATGTGTATTTTCAGAAACATTCTATTTTGTTCAGAAAGCATACAATTTATAGATATTTTTGGGTGTTTTATAAATTCCCAGCTTAGAAATAAAACCAGTCTGACTTCAAACCAAAACACAAACAGATTCTAAACAAAGCCTCACACCTAACATGCATTGTCTGACCCAAAATTTCACCTCTTTTTTACACTTACAAAACCTTCAGTTCTTTCAGGGCAGTGACTTGAAAGAAATTTGGGGATTTACATTTACATATTAATCAATTAAAATCTTCTAACTGATTAAAGATTAGGTTTGTTTATTACATCATCATCAGTTGTGTGACCCTTTGAGCTTTTACTTATAATTCCTAGGTTCTATGATTTATAACCTCTGTGTGCTTCTTTCTCATTCCACCTGATTGATGAACGGGCCATTCTCCAAAAATGCTTGTGTTTTCAAATAAACCTGTTGGACAATAGCCTGGTGTTGTGTGGTTTCTGTCCTGCCCACCCCAGGCCAGCACCGACCCATGCAGATCATTTTCTATGGCAGTGAATTGCACCGGCTCCCCACGCTCCCAATGAAGGAATTTCTTCTCATCTTAGTCTTAAAAAGTTTAACGTTCATCCTTAAACTATGACCCCATCATTAGGAACATCCTTCCTGCATCTAACCTGTCTTGTCCTGTTGGAATTTTATAGTATCCATGTGATCACCCTCATTCTTTTAAATTTCAGTGAATACAATCCTGACCAACTCAATCTCTCCCCATATGTCAGAGCTGACATCCAGGAATCAATTTGGCGGCACTCCCTGTATAGGAAGAATATCCTTTGTTTGAATAAGATACCAAAACGGCAAATAATATTCCAGGAGTGGTCTTATCAATGCCCTGCATAATTGCAGCAATTACATCCTTCTTCCTGTACTCGATTCCCCTCACTATGAAGCCAACATACAAATTGCCTTCTTTACTGCTTACTGTCCCTGCGCATATATTACGTTAACAATTGTGCCTAAAGTAGACAATTTACCCCATAGCTATGAATAAATGAAGTTTTGACTCTGGTGCTTGTACACTTCAGATGTCATGCTTAAAGGAGTTAAAAGTTATGTAAAAACGAATTAGAAACCAGACAATTGCTGTTTTTTTCCATTAAAATTTTCAATGATAAAAGTTAAAGTGTATGATAAACAATCAAAATGCTGCTTGTCCTGAGAATGTGAGAAATGAGGCTGCTCCAGCATAATATCTGAACAGAAGCTCAGTCACATTCAGCAAAGCCCAATCTCAGAGGCTCATCATCAGAAGCGTGTCCAGACTGAAGCCCAGATGCATGCAATGTCATCGGACCTCAGTAGGCCTACACAAACCTATGATACCGGGATCATTTATTAAGCTCATTAATCCTGATAATTTCTGCCTAATTATATATAAACAGAAAAACCTGATGACAAGCAATATTCCAGCAATATCTGAAAAAGGAAATATTTCTTTCAATTATTCTCTTTTTATTTCAGATTTTCAAAATTAATTTTATTATTGATTTCTCTATTTGGTAATATATGCATCAGTGGCCAATCTGTGAGATGTATTTGTATTCATTATTACAGTGTCTATATAGCTATATAATCCTGTATACAGAAACAAATAGTCTTTTCAATATTTTATTGCTACATTTTGAATTAGAAGGCAATCAAATAAATGGCTACTTAGATGCCAGATTATTATTGCAACACCAATACTATTTACGAAGATAAGCATGTTTACGTAAAGACTTCCTAATCTCCACCCATTAGCAAGCCCACAAAAAAATTGCAGATATCTATTTTATGCTAATTCTTCAGATAATTATTGGGAGAACTCAAAGAAAATTCTAACCCTTTAGATTAGTAAATTAAGTGAAAGTCAAAAATGCCTGTTCCCCTCTATTGAATGACGGGCAATCTGCATTCTATGCAAAATACACAATCTGGCATTATTAATTTCAGCCTTTGGAGTTGGAAAGCTAATTGTCTGACAGTTCTGGCCTTAATGAAAGCTTGACTGAGCTCCAAAAGCTTTGAGTCTGTCGTCAAAATCCTTCGGGGGAATGGATGACAGTTCTGCAAGCTTATAAAAAAGGCACACAGCCTTTGATGCAATTTCCAAATACTTGTTTGTTTTTCTCCTCAATTAATGACAACTTAACAGTTTTTTTTTTCACTTTCGATCAAGAAGTTAATTTCTGTAATATCAATAGCAGCTTCTTAAGTAAGAATTTAACTAAGTTGTCGCTAGTTTCTTTTTTCAACTGCATTTAAATGGATTCCCATCGCTTTGTATGGCTCTTGATGTGTTTGTTCAGAGAGGATACTGCGTGAGTGGCAATGGAGGGTATGTCTGACTGAGTTATCATTGAGATGGAGTGGCAATGGGAGAATCAGCAGTGAATGGGAAGCTGGGCCTATAACTGAGAAGTCCACTGGAATTGTTCCTAGTATCCCACTAATATTTATACCTGAACCAACATCACAAATTTAGAATTACCACAGTGTTGGTAGTAAGAAGTTGGGTGCAAATTTACATCATTTCCTGCATTACAACAGTGGATACACTTCAAATATACTTCATTGGTTGAACAAAGCATTTTGGCATCGATTGACTATTAAAGAGGATAGGTAAATATAAATCCAGAAGAAATCATTACTCATGAACAACTTTTAGCTCAAACTTGCATTTGAATCCTTGCCATCTTTCCACTGCTTTACTTAATATAATCCCACACTTCACACACATGTTATACTTCTTCAGTTAAACATTTCTAAATAGTACTGCCATTGTTATGCCAGCATGGACTCAAATGCCAGGCACAAATGCTACATATGCAATTTGTGTGAAAACATTAATATATTTGGGCTGAGATCCGGAACAAGGTGCCAGAATAAAAGGATGCTGTTGTAGCTCATTGAACAAGCTAAATATGATTTTCCTTTCAAACTCTTTTTGCCAAAATTTAAGCAAAATTAGCAAAAGCTTATGATTTTCTTTGTGGAAGTTATTACACAAATCATAGCAACATCTGAATGAAGCTGGTTAAAAACCGACTAGCATATATCACGCTGGTCTGCCTCCTCTAACATGCTGTGCCATTAGTTCTCGGCTCTGGTGTTATGATAGGAAAGGAAATTGCTTTTGGATTGCTGAAAATACAATATCCCTCTCCCATTACCCATTTCCACGCATTGAAATATTCATTTTGCAACAAGCAGGCACAATAACACAGAGCTTAATGTGGCTTTGTATTGCTTGGGGAAAGGGTTGAAACAAAATGTCAAGTCTTGGGAAATGTCTTTCATCTGAAACAATCCTGTGGAATATGGATATCTACAGTAGATAAGATGCAGCAGAAAGTAATACTTGGATTGCTATTTCAAAACGTTTAAGTTGGAGGAGATTAACACAATCAGTACCATATACCCACGGCAATATCCAGCATCAAACACAAAACTAAAACTGTCTGCTTCCTTAATGCATTCCTTGACACGCAGCCACTTACAGGTTTGAATTTGAGCATGATGTCCCCAGGGCAACATTGGCCTATATTTTGTTCAACACAACTGTTTGGTGAAATGAGTAATACTCCCTGATCTCTAACAATTGTGCTCAACAGGTACAAGATAATGAACACTCAAGTCGAATCATTCATAACAGGACTCTAGAGATTCTCAAACTGAATTGTTCAGCTATCTTTTCTCCCATCAGATGCTGAGGGACATATAATATATTTCTCAACACTGGCACCAGATGAATCTTATTTTAAACCATGGTACGTAACTGGACCAAAATCCAACAGAAGGAGCATTGCAATGCAGGTCGTTTGATTTGGGAAAGGAAATGGGATACACAAGGGCTGCAAGGGATCAGTCATTTGCAATGTTGCCCCACAGCGCCAGCAACCCGGGTTTGATTCTACCCTTGCGCGACTCTCTGTGTGTTTGCAGAATCTCCCTGTGTCTGCGTGCACTTCCTCTGGGCGCTCTGTTTTCCTCCCACAATCGAAAGATGTGCAGATTAAGTGGATTGGCCATGGGAAATGCAGGGATAGGTAGGGGGTGGGTTGGGTGGGATGCTGTTTGGAGGGGTCAATGTGGACTCAAAGGGCTGGATGGCCTGCTTCCACACTGTAGGGATTCTATGATTTGCAACAACAAAACCTTGCTTTTAGCTTGGTACGATGCATTTTCATATGAGCATAAACAAACAAGATTTGACATTGAGAATTTAACGAGATGTAAACACTAGATTATTCAAAAAATATGTCAGAAAAAAGGGCTGTCATGAGGTTGTGATGTTTAAGCTGGAAATTCCAGTTTTTAAGGTCCATATAAATGGGCACAGGTTGTGATGCACTGGATGACAAGTTAGAACATGAATTACTGAATAGATAAAGGACATAAATGATGCTCTGGTGAACACTGAAAAATGAAATACAACCAGTATTAATTCTATTCAATCCCGGTTTTTGCACACACAGCAGAAAGATGAAAGCTTGGTCAGAAATTTTAACCTACAATGGGTGTGACTATCGAGGTTAGTGAGCATGAACATCTGCACCATGAGCCAATCCGGCGTTTTATTACCACCATCTTGACCCAGGCCATTTCCCCAGATGTGGGACACAGGTAGGTGAAACCTAACATCCTGTAAGGTGTAGGTAGCTGGTTAACAAAAATTAACAACTAATTAAGATCTGTAGTCAGAGGCCCACTGGAATTTTCTATTTAGCCTCTGGGTCTTTTGAACAGTCGGGACTAGCTAGCTGTCTTATGGAGGATTAGTGTACTATACAGCTGTGGCCACACAACACCCAATGGAGCAGTTTGCTGTTCACAATGATAACCCAGTTATTGAGTCTAATTTTTATTTAAAGCTTTGGAAGGTTGAGGCGTTTGTGCCACCATCTTGAAAAAGCACTCTCTCTCTCTTGCTTGAAATGGTAGGCTGCTATTTCTCCTGAGCTTCATCTTCAAGAGCATGCCTGCTTTTGGCCGTGAATCAACCAGTGTAGGGAGGCTGTTACCTGCACAATATACTGTTGTGAAGCCTTGTAGGTTCCAGCATTGTAGACACAAAACTCAAAGGGAAAGTCTTGCCCAAGATGTCTATGCATGCATCCATCAGGCTTCGTATGTTGTGCAAACAGCCATGCTATGATTCATAGATAGATTCAGGAGGAGGGTCCAGACCCGAAACGTCAGCTTTCCTGCTCCTCTGATGCTGCCTGGCCTGCTATGTTCATCCAGCTCTACACCTTGTTATGTCTCATGCAATGATTCATAATCTGTTCTGGGGTTTAACTGATGGAAAAATATTCTTCCAGACATCTGCTGGGATCTTTAATATGTACCTAAATAGCGAGAATTGTAGACAGGACCTCAGACTGATAAGTCACTCAAACTCCAGAATACATTGGTTCCTCAGTACAGAACTGGATCACAGGACAGGAGATTATTCACACCAACCTCAGTGGCATACTCAAACTGATAACCTTCAGCCTCTTGTGTACTACCATCTAACTGTGCTGATTTTCTGTGCTCTCTATTACAAGTTAATAGATAAACTCCACAAACAGCACAGCTTGTACAGTCAAGCTTGAAATTTCTGGCATGTAATCAGGAATCACACCTCCCCTTCAAATTTCCATGGCATGATCATTGTACTATGAATACTGTATTATCCTAAGTAATCTAAAACACAGGGTTTTCTTACAAAGAAATCTGTGTCAAGAAAGACAGCCATAACAAAAGATTGAAAGGGCTGAGACATTATTTTCCTATCAAGAACAGCTTAAAAATTTAAAAGCACTCAGGTCTTTTTTTATAAAAGAAAGGTCAAAAACAGTTTGCAAAGACTTCACTATGATTCCTGACAAGTGAAGACTTGAGTCACCTAAGCAGAAGTCATATATGCACAATTCTAACAACAAGCACATCTTCTCTTCCAGAAACTCAAGTGAAGCGCTGGTGTTATGTCCAAGAAAAAGAACAGGAAATGACATCACCAACTCAGGAAATGACATCACCATCCCAAGGAGACCTAAACACAGAAATGGAAAGCGGGACATAACACCAGTGCTTCACTGGAGGCTCACTGTTGATGTTACCTAGAATGGTGATGAAACATCTGGGAACAGACCTTCAAGCTCAGCAAACCAGCTTACATCTGGAACAAAATAAAGGCCCACTCTCTTGTGGACTGAGAGGAGGAGAGCGCTGTGTTGGAGGTGAAAGGAGGACGTTGGGTTGGCTGTGCACCTTTGCACCTGGTGGATCTTAATGCTGGCTTCAGCCGAACGCTGGTTCAGGGGAGCAGCCAACCTGCAACGATGGCTGCGGCAAGTGCTCGTGCCCCTGGTCAGGGGGTCCATAACACCGTCTGTGTCTCTGTGACGAAGGTGGATGAAGGTGCACCTGTGGACCGCACCTTCTTTGTGAAGAGGGTCCTGTTGGACTGTTGTGGGTTCGCTGCTGCGGACATTTACTGCCTGCAGGATTTCCCCGGAGGAGGTTTTTACGACCTGATCTTCAGGAGTGCCAAGCTTTGTGAGCGCTTCCTGGAGGTTTTCAAGGAGAAAGGAGATGAGGGCCCCCTCTCTGTATTGACCGCTGTCCTGCTGTTCGTGATGCCAGCACAGAGGAGCCGTATGGTGACTGTACATATGTACAACCCGCATGTGCAGGCAGTTGATGTTCTGACCTTCCTCGGAAGGTATGTGAAAGTGGAAGGGGACCTAACTGACATCGTGGACCCCTTTGGCATCTGGACCAGTAAGAGGCAGGTCAAGGTAATGCTGAGGATGGGCGCGGACGGGAATGTCGTACACCCACCGTCCAGCTTCGCGATCGGCGGGAGCAGGGCTACCTGACCTACGCAGGGCAACCTAAAGTCTGCCGTGCCTGTGGTAGGTCAGGTCACGTGGCAGCTGACTGCAAAGCCACCATCTGCAGGGAGGAGGGACACCTTGCAAAGGATTGCCCACAAGAGAAAAGCTGCAACCTTTGCGGGGAAGTGGGCCACCTCTATCGGGCATGCCCACAGCGGGGGACCACCTAAACCCAGGTCGCCGGCAGGGGCAATGCGGGGCCAGCCCCCCCAGAGGAGAGCAAGGCACCAGGGCCCAGCAAGGACCCCACTAATGTGCAGGAGGGCCAGGCCGTGCAGGAGGGCCCAGCCCCAAAGGATGGGCCCAAGGCCAGCAAAGTGCCCCTGCAGGCTCCGATCCCTCCTGACAACCTGGAGTCAATGGAGGCAGCGACAGGCGACCCAGGGGAGTGGACGACGGTCCGGAAAGCGAAGAGGAAGGTGCGTTGGCGGGCCCAGGAACCGCAACCATCAGGCAGGAAGAGGCAGCTACGGGGGGCTATAAGAGCTCCTCTGACGAGGGGGATTCGGAGAGGGCCCACCCGAAGCAGAAGTTAAAGGTCTCGAGGGGGAAGGAAAGCAGCATCCTGCTTCCAGGTGACGGGAGGCGCCCTGAGGCTCCCTCCGACACCCAGTCAAGTGCTGCTGGAGCACTGGAGGGTCCCCCGGAACTTCCAGACGGGAAGGAGGAAACAGCCTGACCCGGAGCCGGACCCTCCTGCCTCCGCACCCCTGACAGGGGGATGCCACCCGGAAGGCAGCATGGACGGTTTCCGGAGCCCGGAGAGCGTCCAGCAGTTAGCCCGGGCAATGGGCATGAAGGGACAGATGGAGGGGCTGGACCTTGGACTTGGGGAGGGTACTGCAGTCACTGCCCACAATGGGGGTACGAGTTGCGAGCATTAATGTGCGCAGCGTCAAGTCAACCGCGAGATGTGTGTCCACATTGGCCTACCTGACCACCATCAAGGCGGACCTCCTGTTTCTGCAGGAGTGCGGGATACCGCACCTCGGCAGGTATGGGAAATGGTCCAGCGCCTGGACCTGTGGGCCTTCGATCTGGTCGGGGGGTAACGACTGTCGCTCCTCGGGCCTGGCTATTCTGCTGCGGGGGTGCAACTTCACCATCTCTCAAGTTCAGGAGGTTGTGGGGGGGCGCCTCCTAGTGACTGACATCACCTATAGGAATGCTCCCCTGAGGCTTATCAACGTGTACGCCCCAGCGGTACGGAGTGAGCGGTTGGCCGTCCTGCAGCGGCTTCCACCCCTGCTGGCTACGTCCAGGCAGGTCATCCTAGGCGGAGACTTCAACTGCATCATTGATGCAGATGGAAGATCCGGCGTGGACACACGGGTGGGGGGAGTCAGCTGGACGTCACGTCCAGATTCCTGATGGGCACAGTGAAGGACGCCAAGCTGCTCGACGTCTTCAGCACCCCTGCAGACGGAGCGCAGCAGAGGTACACCTGGTCGCGGCCAGACGGGTCTATCCGCTCAAGGATAGACTTCCTGGTTGTGTCACGGACGTTCTCGGTCAGGTCCACCGGTGTCGAGCCGGTGTTCTTCTCTGACCACTGCCTCCTGCTGGCCGACTGCCACTTACAGGACGACCAGCCGGCCGGCAAGGGGACGTGGAAGCTCAGCACGACTCTGTTGACCCCAGAGAACGTCGAGGAGCTTAAGAGGGAGTACACCAGTCGGAGAACCGTGAAACCCCTCTTTGAGTCTCCAGGCGACTGGTGGGAGACGGTGAAGGAGAACATCAAGAGGTTCTTTGTCCTCAAGGGTGTTCAGAAGGCGAGAGAGAGGCGGGGAAAGCTGTCGCGACTCCAGAAAAGGGTGCAGAACCTGCTCCTTCTGCAGTTGATGGGGGTCTATGTCACGGAGGACCTCTGCGAGGTGCGGGGCCAGCAAGCCTCGCTCTTCGCCGCGGAGGCCTCCCGGATAATCTTCCAGTCCAGGGTCCGCTCCGTGGAGCAGGACGAGACGTGCTCGCGTTTCTTCTTTCAGAAGGTGCACAAAGAAAGCTCTGTGCTTAGCCGGCTGAAGGAGGACGACGGCTCAGTGACGTCGTCTCGGCCCGACATTTTGAGGATCAGCAGATCCTCTATGCCGGACTGTACGACACGAAGCCCACGGACAGCACGGCCTCCGAGTCGTTCCTGTCGTCTATCACGGAGGTCTTAGACGACGGCACGAGGGAGTGGCTGGACCGGCTGATATCCCTGGACGAGCTGACCAGAGCCCTCAAGTACTTGGAGAGGAATAGGACTCCAGGGAGCGACGGCTTACTGGTCGAGCTGTATTCAGCTCTGTGGGGCCTGGTCGGCCAGGGCCTGCAGGAGGGGTACGATAGTGCACTTTGGGCAGGGGAAATGTGCAAGTTCATGAGGAAGGGCATCATCGCCCTCATTTACAAGAGGAAGGGGGAGAGGGAAGAAATTAAGAATTGGCGTCCCATTTCACTTTTGAACGTGGACTACAAAATCCTGGCCAAGGTCATAGCCAACCGGGTCAGGTCTGTCCTGGAGTCAGTGATTCACCCTGACCAAACCTGTGCTGTGCCGGGCAGGAAGATCGCTGAGAGCCTTGTGCTCATCAGGGATACGATCGCCTACGTACAGGACAGGCGGGTGGACACCTGCCTCGTCAGGCTGGACCAGGAGAAGGCCTTCGACAGGGTCTCTCATGCTTACTTGAGGGATGTCCTCTCCAAATTGGGGTTCGGGGAGGGCATCCGATATTGGATCTGGCTGCTCTACGCCAACATCGTTAGCACAGTCTCGATCAACGGGTGGGAATCAGACAGTTTTCCTGTTAGATCTGGAGTCAGTCAGGGCTGCCCGCTCTCTCCTGCCTTGTTCGTGTGCTGTGTGGGGCCCTTCACTGCATCCATCAGGAAGGATGTGAGCCTGAAGGGCGTGACTATCCCAGGCAGCGGAGGCCTTCAGGTCAAGACCTCCCTGTACATGGACGATGTCGCCGTCTTCTGCACCGATCGTCGGTCGGTGAGTAGACTATTGGACATCTGCGGCCAGTTTGAACTGGCCTCAGGTGCCAAAGTCAATAGGGGTAAGAGCGAGGTCATGTTCTTTGGGAACTGGGACGACCGCTCCTTCATCCCCTTCACCGTCAGGACAGACTACCTGAAGGTGCTGGGTGTTTGGTTTGGTGGAGCTGGGGCCTGCACTAAGACTTGGGAGGAGCGTATCACCAAATTGAAGCAGAAGCTGGGCAGGTGGACGCTCCGGTCCCCCTCCATCGCGGGTAAGAACCTGGTTGTCAGGTGCGAGGGGCTTTCGGTACTGTTGTATGTGGCGCAGCCCTGGCCTATTCCCTGGACCTGCGCCGCTGCGGTCACCCGGGCCATCTTCCACTTCATTTGGGGGTTGAGGATGGACCAGGTCCGCAGGGACACCATGTACAAAGACCTGGAAAATGGGGGAAAGGGCGTACCGAACGCCACCCTCACCCTGACGGCTACCTTTGTGTGCGGCTGCATCAAGCTGTGCGTAGATCCTCAGTACGCAAACACCAAAGTGTCACTACTTACTGAGGTTCTACCTGTCCCCGGTGTTGCGAAGGATGGGCCTGGCCTCCTTGCCGCGGAACGCTCCGAGTAGTTGGACCGTTCCGTACCACCTGTCCTTCGTGGAGAAAGTTTTGAAAGGAAACACCTTTGACCACAAGGCCGTCAGGCACTAGTCAGCACGTAGTATCCTCGAGACCCTTCGGGAAAGGGAGAGGGTGGATCCCATCGTGTGGTTCCCCATGCAGACTGCCAAAGTCGTTTGGCAGAATGCCTCATCGCCAGAACTTTCAAACAAGCACAAGGACGTAGCGTGGCTGGCGGTGAGAGGGGCTCTGCCAGTGAGATCCTTTATGCATGCCCGGAATCTCTGCACCACCGCACACTGCCCTTGGGGTGGCTGCGGGGGGGACGAGGCTGTCGATCACCTCCTTCTGGAGTGTGCCTATGCGCAGGAGGTCTGGAGGGGGATGCAGTGGTATTTGTCGAGGTTCGTCCCGAGCAGCTCTGTGACGCGGGACTCCGTGCTCTACGGGCTGTTTCCGGGGACGCACAGTGAGACCAACATCAACTGCGCCTGGAGGACCATCACTGCGGTGAAAGACGCTCTTTGGTCTGCCCGCAACTTGCTGGTCTGCCAGCTGAAAGAACTGACCCCGACCGAATGTTGCAGACTGGCGCACTCCAAGGTCTACGTGCTGAGGGACGCGCTAAAGCTTGGGGCAGCCGCCACCAAGGCGCGGTGGGGAAAGACCACCGTATGAAATCCCTCGTCCAGAATAGAAAAACGGGCCCTATCTGGTAACTGGGCCCAGCTGGTGCCTTCCCCAACTGGTCAAGGGGCCAATGGGGGCTGTGCGGGGAGATGGCTGCCGGTGTATTTTCTTTGCTTTGTTTTTTTTTCTCTGTTTTGTTTTTTCCTTTAGTTGGTGTACGTACCCCCTGGGTAACCCAGAGTGGCTTGTATGACTGGGTAGGTGTATGAATGTTTTATTTTTTGTACATTCTATGAATAAAGTAGATTTTTTCAAATAAAAAAAAGTGACGAAACGTCTGAAAACGAACCTTCCAGCTCAGCGAGCAAACTTACATCCAGAACTTTGTAGGAACTTTTACAGCCTTGAATCAGGCTCAAAATTTGAAACACAAACTCATGATAAAGTCAAAGTTGCAACCGGCTCAATTGCTGGCAGCCAGTGTTCATCTTTGTTGAATTCATGGAGCTCATAACATACTGCATTTTGATAGCTGCATTTTCTCCAAAATAAAACGTGGCCGTCCTTCAGGGAAAATTAACTGCAATCAATATCACATTTTGAGCCTAAGAAGGAAAGACTTCATTGTAATGAGCAGACCACATCTACACAATTTTTTAAAAATCCCAAGACACAACATAAGCTGGAAACAGTCAGATTCTTGTGGCTAGGTGTCAGATTTGCTTTAATACTTGATGCATATCCTACATAAAATCTTTTTACTGTAACAACTGAAATGTAAAACTGATTCTCTGCCACAAATAAGGTGGTGCAATCTCATCTTTCACTTGAACCTTTGTAAAGTTGTGCTACACTGTTCTAGCTAACTTTGAATATTAATTTATTCATTAATCTTACATATTGTTTAGAATTTATGCTATCAAGTATTATTTCCTGCATTACTAACTTGAGAACATGTCTGCATTCTCCATGATGGGACAATACAGACTGTTATGTTTTCTTGAACCTTAAATAGCTTCAGAAGATTATAATCTAGTTTTATTCATTCTATAATTTATCCTGAGAACATGAATAATCTTCGCAAGTTTCTTTGTTTCAGGAGAAGACATGAAAATCCACTGAAAAGGCTGGGAATTCTTTCACAGGAGCATTGAAGGTTGAGGGTGACCTTATTTCAGTTGATAAAATGATGAGGGGCACAAATAAGGCAAATTGCAAAGGTCTTTTCCCTAGGATGGGGGGAGTTCAAAACTGGAGGGGTGGTGCATATTTTATGATGAGAGAAGAAAGATTTAATTCAGATGAGGGGCCACCTTTTTGTAGAGACAGTGGTTCGTGTGTGGAATGAACTTACAGAGGAAATAGTGGATAAGGGTACAGTTACAACATTTCAAAGACATTTGGATAAATTCATGCATAGGTAAGTTTTGGAGGGATATGAGCCAAGCATAGGCAGGCGGGACTAGCTCAGTTTGGGAACACAGTGTGGACTAGGTGGGCCAAAGGGTCTGTTTCCATGCTGTATGACTCTATGAAATAGATCAGTACTTTAGACCTATTTTAAGCATCTTTGGGATCTGTCTTTCCTGAACTGCGGTTGAGAGGAGTTACCAGAGATTTGCCTCAAAAAGGTGAGGAACACAATGCACAAAGTAGACTGCAGGAAGACATCTGACCATCCTCTCAATGGCAATTAGGGATCAATGATAAATGTTGGTCAAGCCAAAGATGCCATATTCCTGAATGTATGAAACAAATTGTGTTGACAACACTGCTAAATGCATTGGAGGCTAAGGTTAATTTAAGATTTTGCTTTTGCTCCAGCTATAGTGTTGGTTTGAAAAACAAAATAAGAGATTTGTTCCCAGATTTAGCTGATTTTAGTATTAATCAAAAATGTTGGAATTTGTGTTTAGAAGGACAATTATTGAAACTATAACACACATCAAAAACCTTACAGTTCCTCAAAATATTGGTAGATGAGAGAATTGATTCATGGGTGATTAAGATTTTGGATGGAAAGATGAATTTTGAGAAATGAGGAAAATGGGAAAGTTGAAAAGTTTACAGAAGAAGAACAGAAAAGAAAGCAGATGCAGTTGGTGGCTTTTCCATAATGCATGGGAAAAGAGAGGGGGAACATAAATAAGACATGGATCTGAGGATTCAATGATATTAAGGGAATATAGAGAGTTTATTAAGTTTATAACAATGAGGAGAAGGAGATGAAGTCATGGAAAGTTGAGGATAATGACTCTGAATTTGTTAACTGGTACAGTGTGGCTGAGTGAAATTGAGTGATGGTTAAGTGAAATTTAGTTTAAGGCAGGACACTGGAGCAACTGAGCTTTGGACAACTCAGAATTAATAGAGATATGTTTATGAATAGAATCCCTAAAGTGTGAAACAAAACCATTCAGCACACCCCACCCCTCTAAAGAGCATCCCACCTAATCCCTGTAAGTCTGTACTTCCCATGGCTATTCAACCTAGTCAGCACATCTCTGAACACAACAGGCGAGTTAGCATGGCCATTCCAAACAGCTTCCACATCGTCAGACTATGGGAGGAAACAAGAGCTCCCAGTGGAAACCCACACAGATAGTTGCCCGAGGGTGGGAATTGAACCTGGGTCCTTGGTGCTGTAAGGTAGAAGTTGTTAACCATTGGGCCACCATGTAGATATTGGCTTTAGTAGATATCGGGTCCAATTTTAAATCGGTGTGACTGAATAGGCTTTAAGAAGGTTAAAATCTCTCCCGTTGTGGCTAGAGGGGACAAAAACAGCGGGATTTGAAAATCGGTTTGTATTTCATTTAGTCTGCCAAGGTTTTTCATTGAGTCCTTCAGCAGCACATGTAATCTACAATACCTTTAATTGTCCCACAAAAACCAGCACTTTGAGCGTGCCAGGGAAGAAAAAGGTATTGACAAAAGGGTACCACGGTACCATTGTAACATCTCTTCTACATCCACTCCAAGGTATTTGCATACTCTTTAATGTGTTGTGCCCAGAATTAGACACTACTTTAGTTGAGGTCTAATCCTTCAAGTGCTTTACTCAGCAATTTGGATAAGATCCAAAGAAACTAGTCCCACTTGAGGCTGGAGGTTGATTCAGTAACAGGCAGTCTACTCTGCAAGCTTTGAATTCTGTAATGTTCTTCTATTGATTTGTTTTGATGCAAATTCTGTCTCGCGCCTGAAGAACTGGCAGAATAGAGGGGTAGTGTGTTTAGAGAGGGAAATTCATTCTTGATAAGAGGATCTTCAATTTCTAAGATAAAATCTTCAATTTACTTAGGAGTTGATCCTGTCAGGGGTGGACCTGTACTGATCAGCAGAAAAAAATATGCACAGTAACTGACTTCTACCTCTTCCTTAGACTTAATTAACTGATCCTCAAGATCTGTGAATTATTCAGTGATTGTTCCTCAAAGTGTGGCTGATTATGTTTGATATGAAAAGGTTCCCTCGTAATTTGTCGAGCAGGAGAGGCCATCCAGATATGTGCCTGCTTGGAGCTAGTTAATTGTTGAAGCTATGCTTTAATATATCTAGATGAAGTTCCAGTCCACTATTTTAATGATTTATTGTAAATCATTCAACACTTGCATTTTAATATCATGATCTCAGAGTTACTAATACAGCAAAGCTTGGTTACACCTCATTAATTATTTCATGATCTTCCCCAAATAACTATAATCTTGTTTCACAATAGGGCTAATTTTAAATCTTGCAGCTGTTCCAGTTTAAATCACAAAAGGGACTGCAGCATGTTGAAAACTGTTTAAAAAAGAGCATTATAATTGTATCACCTCAGAATGTCCAGAAGTTCATCACAGCCCAGGAAGTACTTTACACTGCTGTAATATGGACACATGACAGCCAATCTGTGCACTAATAGCTCCCACAGTAGCAATGAAATAAATAACCACATATTCACTTGTTGCTGTTGTTTGAGGGTTAAGCCTTTGTGCTTAGAGTGGGACTTAAGTCCACTATCTTCTGATATTCTCAATTATATTAAGCATGACCAATGAATAAGAGCTGGCATCCACTTCCCATTGTCTACACACTCACTGTAATTTGGAGAGGGACTGAAAATGGTGACAATACTTCCCATAGAAATGGATGAAAGCTCCATTAATGTAATCCAGTTAAGATGCTCTGAAGTGCCTGGTGTTGTAGGTTGAGTTCCCAACCACTGGAAGCTTGTAGTCAGGTGAGAATGGTGTGATCAATAATCCTTCTTACAATTTTAAATAAACCATAAACAGGTCAGACAGCCCCAGCTGGGACTCTAATAAAACAAATCAGTCAGCTAAAAATAGTCCTTTCTGTCTAACACTTTACTTAATTCTGCTATAAACCTACATTTAGATCTACCACTACCCCACCACCTCCAAAATTTCTGACTTCCAAACTTCTGAAAAGCTAGAGGTTTCACAATTCTCCCAGAACATATCTTTTCAGGCTTGGAAGTTTGGTCAGCCTTTCGTGTTAGAACTGTTGGAATTAATTCTCTGTAAATTACTCCTCAGCTGCAGGATTTTTTTCTTGGATATCTTTCACAGAGGATAGGGTTCCTAATGAATCTAGTCGTTGGTCCAATGCCGTATCCAGAGGATCCTCAATCTCCTAAATGTCCTTCACCAAGTATATTGCCTCTGCTCACTCAAGTAATTGCCCCATATCATCTGGAAGACAAACTTTCAGAAGATGAGGAAAATAGAAAAGTTGAAAAGTTTACAGAAGGAATACCAGAAGATAAAGCAGAGGCAACTGTTGGCTTTTCCACAAAGCAGGTGAAAAGGAAAGACTGGGATAATAGAGATATGAGACTGCCTAGCAGAGCAATCAAGTGAATTTCACAACTTTCCATCATGGAAGACAACTACTCTGTGAAAACAAGCAATTTCTTCCTTGCAGTAATCTACATTTTCAAACCTGACATTTTTGTTTGGCTACATCCTGAATCGATGAATGTTCGTTTGGTTCCCATGGTGTCATCAGCAGCTTATCTCCATTGTATTCAAGCAAATCTTGACTCCCAATCTGCTGATACATCTAATCTGTTTGTACCGCAACTTCTTGAGTAGGCTGGATGTCTTCATTCACAGAAGGTGAGCGTTTCCCAGTGAACTAGACATTTTCACACCGACATGCATGCTACTTGATGACAGTTGTTAATTTTACATTATCTCTGTCACTGGTACTGATAATTGTTGGAAAAAACAAGGGATTGAAATGTCACACTCCAACATATGTCAGTTCATCATCTGACAAAAGAGCCAAATCTGTTGCATCGACTTTTTCATCAGGCTGTTTTGTTATCTTAAAAATTTTGTCGCTGAGTTTATGTGGATTGAACCTCAGAATCTTGCTCTTGGTATTTGCTTTTTCTGACAAACTGCTGACTTTCATCACCTGAATGTTTTTCAGTGGAGAAGCAAGGGAAATTTTTCACCTCTCCCATCAGGATTGCCACTCCTTCCTGTTGACAGTGTGAAACAATTCTCTTACGTTGATGTGAGTAGTCGCAATCGATTTTCTTTTAATTTGTGGATTGCACAATGAGTTTTGGAAGCCCAGTGAAATCTTCCACTGATTGGGCCTTGACCAGTTGGGCAACAATGTTTTCTTTCTGAACTAGTTATTCTCTTGGAACTAATTGAATTCCTTCCATCATCCTCAGGATGTTGAGATCAAGACATGTGTGTCGGCTCAAAAGTGAGAAGAGATGATTGTGGATTACACCAACATTTAAAACTATGTTTTGCTCTTTGTATTGCTATGTTGCATGAAACATACCTTTTTGATCTTGTCAGTTATTTGACATATACTGTATATTCTCATCTTTGTTTGTTGTAACTTCTGCTTCTTTGTCCAAGGTTTTTGATCTGATAGGAGAATGATACTTGTTCCTGTATCAAGGTTACAATGGGTACACTTATTTTCACAACTTCCATCACATTTGAATTCGTAGCTCCTCAATTTCCCCCTGGAATTCATCAGGTATCTTTTCGAGTGGAAATAGATTACTTAATTCAGTTATCTTTTAAAGAGAGGGAGGGTTATCCTTCTATGAAAAAGTATTTGGCATTTTATTGCTCTGAAACTGTATCCTACTTCTCATATTTTCTGGAAGGGATCTAGAGTTTTATAACTGTAGCATTATTTTGTCATAGCTGGGCACTACATGTGTTTCCGAAGTTTCCACGATATTGACACTCAATCTGAATATGCGCTGTTTCACCTGCCTTCCTGTACAATATAAATTGGATGGGCTTTGTTTGTTATCATCTAACAGGTCTGAAATATGTCTGAGACCATGTAAAATGAGGGAACAGGTGATGGGTATATTAAGAGCTGGGTGTAAATATGGGGGAGGGGGGCAAGGAAACTACAGGGTGAGAGGTTTATGGAGTATGGTTACACTATATAACACTCTCAAAAATGTGGACCATAAGGACCTAGGTTGCATCTTTGGTAAAGAGGAATCAAGGTCTGGTCTGAGCATTTTTGGAAGAAATTTTGAGAATGTTTAGTTAATTTATAATAAGCATTTCTCACTTTTGAACCCACACACATGCCTTGATCTCAAAATCCTGAGGGTAGCTGAAGGCGATTAGCTTCAGTAGTTCCAAGAGAGACTCTATTTGAAACAGTTATTGTCTTGTGAAAACACTGCTGCTCTCCTGTGGTGAGATTGTCCTTCTCCTCTCAGGATTTTTCTGCTAATCTTCCTAGTACAATTTTAAATAGCTTGCTCTTTGATTGTATTTAATCTGATGAGGACTCAGTAATAGTGCCAACAAGAATTTGCTTACTCTCAAGTTCTAATTATAAACTACCCTTGCCACAGTTTTCTACTAATCTGTCAACTGACATAATCGATGAAATTATCTATGAATTTTTCTAGATGCTGAACTCTTCTGTAAATCTTACCATACAAAAATTAATACTAATGATTACAAGTTGTTGTAACTTGATCAAAAATATTTTGGTGTATAGTACAGCTGTAAGATCTACTAATTGTAATAGTGTATTTAATTCATTAACTTGAAGGTTAATGGTTACAAAGCAATTGTGAATCCTAAAACCTGTTTTCTTCAAGATTTCCAATCCAGTGCTCTGTTTGACTCATTTCTGATATTAAATATTGTTGGCAATAATATTTTCCCTGCAATTTCTTCTTATTGTAATTGGTTATTGTTATCATTTCAAAGCTGCTTTAAACTCCTTGTATCTGAATGCTATCTGTTCTATTTTCTTCAAAAAATTTAATGGTTCAATAAAATAAATACATACAGATAGTTTAAAGGTTGCAATGTTGCAATAAATAATTGCTGCTTAATTCTCTTGTCTTAATGTCTCTTTAAACTCTGTATTGTAGCAATGTTGCATTATTTGTGTTATCTGAAACTTTTAAATTTGGTATTAAAGTGATGCTGTATGAAATGTTTCTAAAAGAACATTAAATTCTGCATCATGGCAATACAGCTCTCTCTACATCCCATCAGGGATTTTCCAAACTAATTTCTGATATTTTCCACCTTGTGGAAGTTTAGCCTTCAGCCAACCTGGACAATTCACATGTCTAGGGTAAAATAGATGCTTTCTCACCTATTATAGCCTGAAAAACAATCTATATCTTTTTTTCTACAACTTTTTAAAATAAACTTTTGTGACTTACCAAAGTAAAGCAAATCAAATTATTAATGTCTTGACTTAAAGATTATTTTAAAAATCTTCTAACAATATTCTTCTGTTGGATTTTGCCATCAAAATCCTTTAAAATATTCCTTTTATTGTCTTTGATGCACTCTTCCAAATGTTGCTGCTTTACCGTGTTATGGCCCTTGCTCTGCCTGCTGTATTTATGTCTTGTGCGACCTTCTTGTAATGTTGGAGATGTTCAGCTTGAATTTCTCATTTTCAGTCTGTTTCCCAGCCTTGATTTCTGTCACTATTTTAAAAGTCTTCCTTGTAACCTGTAGGAATTCCTAACATTACTCTGAGTTCAGAACTGCTCCTATGATCCTTACTAATTTTTACTCTCTCCTTATCCTACACTTTTTTTTTCCTTTTTTTTACCCCTGCCATTCTTAACAGCTTTGAGGTGAAGGCTTTATTCTGGAAACTTGCTGGCTGCTTACCCATTATACCCCAGTAGCTGCTCACTGAATTTCTGAGCTTTTACATGGCAGTAATGTTCTAAACTGGTAAATTCACTTGTTTCTTCCACCAACTGCCATGGTGGGATTTGAACCCAGGTCCCCAGAACTTTACCTGGGTCTAAGGATTAACAATCCAGTAATAATATCACCAGGCCATTGCCTCCCCTTATAAAGAATTTGCTAATTAATACAAGACAGAAATTTGAGATGGGAAAAGTTTTCAAAACGGCAATCTGTTATTGGCGGAGTGCTACAGGGATCAGTGCTGAGGCAACAATTATTTATAATATATATTAATAACCTGGTTGACGGAAATGAATGTGGTATTGTTAATTTTACAAATGACACAAAAGCAGGTGTGAAGGCAAAAGAATGATCTAGGCAGGTTAAGTGTGTTAGCAAAAACCCGGTAGAAACATGGGAAAATGTGTGGTTTGCAGTCTAGCAGGAATAATGGAACAGCTGAACATCATTTTGATGGAAAGGCTGGAGGAAACTGCAGCACAGGAATTTGGGGATTCTTGTGTACGAATCACAAAACTTTAGTGCACTAGTTAAGCAGATAATAGGGAAGGCAAATGGACTGTTGGCCTTTAACTTAAATGTAATGGCAATATAAAAGTAGGGAGTTCTTGCTAAAACTAGATGAGGCACTAGTCAGATATGGAATAGTGTGAACAGTTTTGGTTTCCTTGTCTAAGGAGAGATATGTTGGTATTGGAGGCAGTATGGAGAACATTCTCTAGGTAGATTCCTGGGATGGAGGGGATTTCTTTTGAAGGGAGCATGGACTTGAGTAGGTTGGGTTGTATTCAAGTTGGGATGTCATATTAAAGTTGTGCAGGTTGTTGGTGAGGCCTCTTCAGAGCACTGTATGCAGTTCTGATTGCCCTGTTAAAGGAAGCAAATTATTAAACTGGAGAGGGTTCAGTGGAAAAAAAAATTACTAGGATGTTACTGGGAATAGAGGTTATGAAATATAAAAATAGGCTGGGACGTTTTTCACAGGAGCGTGGGAGGTTGAGTGGTGACCTGTTGAAGCTTATAAAATTATGAGGGGCATTGATAAACTGAGTGATGCGTTCTTTTCCTTAGGTTGGGAGTGTGCAAAAGTAGGGGGCATATTTTTAAGGTGAGAGGAGAGAGATTTAAAAAGGACGTGAGAGGCAGCTGTCTATACATAAGAGGTTGATTATTATTTGGAACAAATTGCCAGAGAAAGTGGTGGATGCTGGTACAGTTGTGATGTTTAAAAGATATTTGGAAAAGTTCATGAATAGGAAAAGTTTGGAGGGATATGGGCCAAATGCAGCCAGGTGGGACTGAATTAGTTTGGGAACATGGTGTGGACTAGTTGAAGCGAAGGGTTTGTTTCCATGCTGTACTTCTGAGGAAAGGTTGAGAGAGCTAGCGCTTTCCTCTGTAGAATGATGAAGGATAAGAGGTGACTTGATAGAAGTGTACAGAATGATCGGAGGTTTAGGTAGACTGGACAGCCAGAGACTTTTTCCTAGGGTGGAGGTAGCTTTTATGAGGGGGCATAGTTTTAAAGTGAAAGGAGGTCAATATTGGGGAGACGTCAGAGGTAGGTTCTTTACTCAGACAGTAATAGGGGTGTGGAATGCAATGCCGGAGAGATTAGTGGAGTCAGCCTCATTAGGGGCATTTAAGCGGCTATTAGATAGACACATATGTGATAGTATAAGGTAGGGGTGGAGGTTAGATAGACCTTAGGTTTAGGGTAAAAGTTCGGCACAACATCTTGGGCCGAAGGGCCTGTACTGTGCTGTACAGTTCTATGTTCTATGTTCTATGTTCTTCAGTTTTTTTTTCTGCTGGGTTGAATGGACTTTTTCCATCATTAACCTGAAGGTGGCAATTATATAGCAAACCTTGTTTTAACCAGTACTTATGAACCTGAACTGTCGATTAAACCAGCAAAAATTATATACCTCAAATACCACAAAGTTTACTGTCTTATTGTGACATCCAGATAGTCAATTGATGATGTAAGAAGGGTCTCCGCCGGCAAGTTTTATTTAATGTAATGTTGCATTATTATTTAAGTGTGTTATGACGTGAGCGATGTGTATACTTAGTGTGTGTTTATACATTGATTATGTGGACCTCTTAATCAACTGGAAAATTTGACCAATCAGCACACTCCTTATCCCACAGGTGCCAGTTAAGAAAATATTTGCTGCAGAACAATGTCCACCATTGATCACCATATTGCATGATGTGATACCTTTTGCTAGCAACTTGTGATTAGGGTAGAGAGCTGCTATCAATCCTCCTTTCCCTACTGAGTTTAATTAGCAATTAGGAAGGATGAATCAATATTCAATCTTAATGCAAAGAGCCAATTGTTTTAACAATAAGATGTAGTTTAGTGCATGACAGCAAGAGATACAAGCTGCATTCTCTAGTTAGAATTGTAATTATGCCTATCATGAGCCAGGAATAACGTGCCTGTTTTTGTTTGAAATTCATGTTAGACTTCTTTATCTTCATGCCAAGATTGGAACTTGATGCAGCTTCAACATTAATTCTTTTTGGAACCTTATACAATACCTAGGACCTTGACATTAACTTGATGTTCCAACTCACAACTTTCACACCAAACTAAACCAAGCACAAATAAAGAGCCGCAATGATGCAATAGCGAGAATATCTGCAGCATCATTCCTAGCTCTATCAGTCAGCTCCCCATCAGTTGTTTATGTTCTAAACTCTATCATCATTAGTGTGCTGACAAAGAGCCAGAACACAGCCCATCACTGGATTTAAATTTTACTTGCATGACTCAAGAGAGAACATTGCCATAGCAATAGATTAAAGAATCACATTTGCTTTCTCTGACGGAGGTGAAGGTGCCTGAACTGATCAGCAGGAATTTAGTCACTAAACAGAAGCTTACATTTTTATTTGGATTGTCTAAATTAAAACATTGATTGTTCCAAGCATTACGGATAGAAATAAGGCTTTAAAAATCTATAGATTGATTTGAAAGGGGGAATGTTAAACAAGCTCTTTTGATAAAGCCAATCAGATGAGCAAGGCCTGCTCTGTTCAGTTTGTGCAGATGTCTGATAAGTGTATTGTGACAAACAGGTAAAAAGGGATCCAGCTCCCTTCTTTTTAAACGCATCTTAGTCACAACAAATACCTTTTTTGTCAATTTTTACCACATAGCTATGACACTTTAATTAACCTTGGTTAAACAGCTGAAAAATGAAGGAGAACCAACATAGCTAAAGATCTTACAAAGAAGAGGGGAGAGAAGGAAAGGTGTCTAGTACACATTGGATGGTAAAGACAAATGCAGGTCCCTTGCATTGTAAGAATGAAAAGTCCTGAGTCTAACTGTTTTGCTGTTATCACGTTTCTTAAACTGTAATTTTTCCAAGTGACTTTATTTTTAACCAGCACTGATTTCTTCAATCTACAGAGGGAGAGAGGAGCTTTCTGTTCCCCTGCCATTATTAATCCATGTTGCTATCTCTCTCTTTTTGCTCAAAAGCTGTTATTGATATGTTGTTATTTTGCGGATCTTCTTCTGTCATTGTTACAATTCAAGTTGGATAGTTACAGAAAAACTTTCCTTTCTCAATAATATAAAGTTTATCATGCAAGTAAGAATATAACAAGAGATGTAAATTTGTTGATACCTCTTGAGTTACAGTGTGTCATGATTAAAAATGGTAATTTCAAGGCAGCTAGTTCTATATACAGTGTTGGTTACCTGGGCTTAACAAATTGTCACAACAGCCATCTTAGGTCAACGGCATCCTTTACAAAAACATTTTTGTCCATGTAGGTCTCGTGTATTGAAGTCAAATGATGAAAGTTGCATAATAGTCTAACTTTACTATAACCATAACATTACATTAAAATAGCAAGTTATTTAACACAGGCGCCCTTTTTAGCCTATCATGTCTACGTCAGCTCTTTGAAAGCTAATCCCGCTCTTTCCCCGTTGCTTTGTAATTTTTTTCCTGTTCAAATCTACATCCAAATCTCTTTTGAAAATTACTATGGTGACTGCATCCAATCCACTTGCAGGCAGTGCATTCCAGATCATAACATGAAGTCCAATTTCAAAGTGAACAGAGGGAGGATATTGTACTTGAACCCTATTGCTACCTGCAAGATTTGATTTTAACTGTTCCTAGCTGGCTTCAGAGCTAGGATGGAACAAACTATTCTCTGCTATTCTGTCCTTTTTATTCCAGTATGTGAGTCACAATGACTGAATGCAAAGATGGCTGGAACTACTTAATGGAACTATGTGACATGAAACCTAAATTTACTTGAGAGCTTTAATAAAATATTTTCTGATCCTTGCTATAATAAGGCAATGATGTTTCACTCAGTGTAATCAAATTTTGATTTGGAAATTAATCTTCATTCAAATATTTATCTGAAATTGTGCGGTGAAGACACACTCTTCAATTTGTGACTTAGCATTCCTTTGTTAAATTATAATTTCAACTATTGTCAACTGTTTATCATTTAAGTAGAGAAGCAGACTCACTTTCATCTAGTTAGGGTTCACTATCACCCTTTTGTTGGCAGGAATTATTGCTGAATTGAGTGATCACATCTAGATAACATTTGTCCCACAAATTCCTTTGCAATGAAATTATGAAGGTAACATTAAGAGCCATGTGATTGGACATGAACTGAGTGTCTAATTAATAGATCACATCGTTTATCAAAACAAGGTCATGGCAACCCAACTGGCTTAAATAATTGACACAAATCGCTTTGCCAGAAGGAAATGAGAGCTCACTAACTGCCCAAGCAATTAAACCTTCTTCCTGTGGAAACCAATGCTCAATGAATCAGTGATAATAAAATGTGAGGCTGGATGAACACAGCAGGCCCAGCAGCATCTCAGGAGCACAAAAGCTGATGTTTCGGGCCTAGACCCTTCATCAGAGAGGGGGATGGGGTGAGGGTTCTGGAATAAATAGGGAGAGAGGGGGAGGTGGACCGAAGATGGAGAGAAAAGAAGATAGGTGGAGAGGAGAGTATAGGTGGTGAATCAGTGTTGTTTTCTACTTTGTCTCAGTAACTGGCACGTAATCATATAACCATTACCTATTAATACCTAAAATCTCCTTTTGTGTTATTCTTGATTATAAGGTATCCTTCATTTATTTATTGTTGATCTGAACCTAAAGAAAAAGAGACTCATATCAAACTCAGAAAGATGTAAAAGGCTCGTACAGGGATAGATTCAACTGTGTAGTGAGGTTGAATGGAATGGGATGGATTCATCAGAGTGAATGGGATGATGGGAGTGTATAGCATATGATGTTTAAGGTTAGATTCACCAAGATGGTGGTGTTTCGATTAATTTTAAGGAGTGGCGAGTCGTGGATGACTATCTTCATTGGCGGATTGACATACAGTGGATTCACCCTGGTGGCAGATAGCATATGGGTAGGTTGTCAGATAGAGATTCTGAATGCCATAATGAATTGCCTGATGGCAGTCTTTACTGGGTTTAATCTGTTTCAATGGGAGACTCACAATACTGAGGTGGTGGAAGGGAGCCACAATGTTACAGGGTTGACATGTTCACACTGACCAATCAGCCATTTTTACCAGCAAAGGTTTCCTGGAATACAATGCCTTTCCTGAACATTGTCATCTAACCTAACATGTGTTGGAAGTGGAACTGTATGGTGGTTATAGTCAGAGAGCTGGTCAGTCTTTAAGTGTCATGAACCATCTCATACTCTGCCAAACCCCTGCACTTCAACAAATTACTACAAGCCAATAATGAGGAGTTTCAGATCATCTCCCACTATCTCCAAATTGGACCAGCATCTACAATATCCTATCTGTCACGTACTAGACACAGTGATCACCAACATTGTTACATCCAAGGGTCAAGCAGTTTTTTTCAGAGGGAGGTCACGCTACGGAACAGCAAAGGTGAGCAGGCAGTTTAAACAAATAAGAATCCTTCAAATCCTCAGGAGGGTGTCTGGTATTTTCCTGGCAGTGGTGTGCTGATCCCTCAGCTTTATTGAGAGGTTGTCAAGCTGAGGAGGCATCAGAGCCAACGTTTGCATCCACCAATCAGGGAGCTGTTGTACAAAGCTTATACCCGTGGCTGAAATATTGCTGCTGGTAGCATTTCCCCTCCACTTCCAGAGGCCAACCTGTTTGCCACCTTCAAACATTTATCCATTTCTTTGCTTCCATTTCTCTCCTCTAAGGAAAACTTCTCCTTCGCCAGCGCCACTCCCTGAAGAATGTTTGAAGGATCTGTTTTAACACAAAAGACCCAATTTCGAACTGACGACTCAAGGCAGGACTGGAAGCCATCATCTGGAGATTATTATATTTTAGTGGCTGCTGCTAACCAGTCCAAATGAATGAGTGTTGGATGTCATGTGCTTGTGTCTTATCTAATTCTATCACCGCATAGCTGGTAGACCCAACATCATTTCATTGTCAACGGAGAGGCATTCAGAGACTTGGCTTATTTCCTGCTCCTCTACCTCTGCAGCTGCCAATTGTGGAGAAGGCTGAGCAGTGACCTCTGATTCACTTCCTCTCTCAGGTGTTCTGTGCTCTATTCTTCTGTAGGAACAACAAGACAGGACCATGTTTTTGGATGCTCGCTGAAGGATGGATGTGAGCATTGCAATGACAGCATCAGCAGTGGCTGATCAGAAGGGGATGTAAGGAGGTCTCTCAATAGACAGAAATGGGTTTGTTGGTTTGAGGATAAAGCTAAGGAGGGCACAGTGAGGGAATTTGTACATCAATGTGCTACTTACATTTCATTGCCCAGTCTGATCATCGAAGCTGTTTATCCAGAGGTAAGGCATCATTCTCCTTATGCTAACCTCCTCAGCCACTTCTGCCATTCCTTTTCATTCCCTAGAGGCATCTTTTAGCTTCTGTGTAGAGAAACGGAATCTCATTCCCAGTCACAGCTACCCACAGGATGATGTCCCAGGAGGCATCAGAAAAATCTATTGGTACCTTCCCATTTTGTGCCTTCATTTGTGAAGCTCCCAGCATTGTCATAGTATTTCTACAAGGCTTCAATTCTGATCCACAGAGCGTCCTTCACATATTGGAGAAAAAAAAAACAAACTGATGTGGATCATTATCACATTCACGTTTCCTAATTGATCAAGAAATCCAGAACTGAAATATGAACACAGTAACTGAGCTGCTGCTGCTAACAGATGCAGTGCTGAAATCTCTGGTCTCCTGGTCTGCTGCTGGTCTCCGTCACTACGAATTGAAATTCAGCCATAGCTTTGGTAATGAATTTAATTTGTTTCTACGATGCTAATACAAAATTTCACACTATTTGCTGAATTTAACTTGTGGTTGCCAATAAAGGAAACTAAGTAGAATTTTGGGCTGTAGTGGCCATATACTCAGAGTGACAGAATGGTTATAGAAGAGGCCATTTGGCCCATCATGTCTGTGCCAGCTGAAAGATGAACCACACAGCCTAATCCAACTTTCTAGCATTTGGCACTTGAGTTACATCTCCAGGCAACCTTTAAATGAGTTGAGTGCTTTTGAATCTACTACCATATCAGGTAGTGATTCTAGATCCCTATCACACCCTGGATGAAAACATCCTTCAATTTTTTTTGAGTGTTGAACCACTTGAAGTTGCTACCCATTTATTTATGTATAATGATAAGCACCAATGATGCCACTGCGAAGTCTGGTCCATGTAAATGCAGCCTAAGTTCAATAGTTCAAATGAATCCATTCTTTCTTCTCAAGATTTGAACCTGTACAAGATGCTGTCCTGAACTAAGTATTTATTCATTCAAACATACCCTAAGTAAGACCAGTGTTACCTTGAATGAATTAAGATCCTGTAAAATATCATGGAAATTCAATACCGAGAGATCGAGAATCTCCTGATATAACAGAATCACGACTGGTGTGGAAGCAATTTTTTTTCTATTATTTCTCTCCTGTGTGGCTAAACTCCAGATCAGGTGGAAGAGAGACCACAGCTGAATGTACACAAGGTAGCTACTGAAACAGCTGCACTCTTGAAACCAATAAATCAGGTAAATATCCATCAGTTAATGACAAAACATGGTGCAGCATTCAGCAAATACTGCAAAAAATGAATGATGAATTCACAACAACTCTTCCTGCTTCAATGAGTAACATGAAAAATCTCACATGAATTATGTGGAATATTTCTCCCAAAACTATTGACGGTGCTGCATGATTAAATGAGACTTCATACTGCATGCCATTTGGCCTATTGCACCTGTTCCAGCTCTTTGAAAGAGCTTGCTCTTTCCCCATAGTCCAAAAGTTTGCTCATTTCAATTAGCAATCCAATCCCCTTTGCAAGTAACTATTAAATTTGATTATTTTATGTTTATTCTGCATTGTGGATAAGTTTACAACAAGCATTCTTATCTATGATATATTCGGACACCACTGTTGAACTGAGATAACGTGAAATATCTCTGTCCTGTCAAAAATGCAAGCAGTCACGACATATCTTTGCTATAATGATACTGCAACTATCCAGTTCAGCAAAACATTCAATTAAATTCTTTGATTGTGGGATAGCTCACATTAGATAATGTGCTGGAATTTATTAGAGCAGGGCATTTCACGGCAAGATACTTTGGTGGGGGGTGGGGGGGGGGCAATATTGCCAAACAAGTAGGTTTTGAGAAACATCTTAAAGAAAGTAAGTGAGAGGGAAAGGTTTGCAACAGAATTCCAGAGCTTAAAAGCTAGGCAGTTTAAGAATCAATGAAGGTAAAAGTGTGAAAGAGAACAATTAATTACAGAGAGTGAAATAAATAGAGAAAGAAAGATTGGGCCTAGAGGACATTTAGACGAAGGAAATGTTAGGGTGAAATTTTTTAAAAAGATCTCGAAGACCTGATTACACATTTTAGGATATTTGACAGGAGAAAGGCACAAGAGTAAGATTGTGGTGATGAGAGATGAGAAAGAAGAGGATGTAATTTTACACTATTGTAACTTGTAAATTGAGATATGGAAATATAGAATAATGAAAAAGTGGGGTATGAGAAGGGCAATCAGCAATGTGGACACTACAACATTCAAATTATTTAACTCTGCTGCTAATTACAATCTCAATAATTGCCATTCCCATAATGGCCAGCATCATTTCCTCCATGGCTGTGAGGAGGGGTCTGCCCCCTACTGCTACTTTGTGGAATGTCTCATATGAAGATGAGTTATCTGACCCTGATCACTCACTAAACTTTTACCTTGCCAACTCACTCTCACCAAATTTTACAGATGCACCATAAAAAGCATTCTACCTGGAAGCATCACAACTTGGTACAGCAACTGCTCTGTCTAGGACTGTAAGAAACTACAGAAAGTTGTGAACACAGCCCAGATCATCATGCAAGCCAACCTTCCATCTATCCAGTCGGGCTACACTGCTCATTGCTGTGGAAAGGCGGCCAACATCATCAAAGACTCCTTCCATGCTGGTCACAATCTCTTCCAACCTCTTTTGTCAGGCAAAAGATACAAAACCTTAAACACATGTACCAACAGGTTCAAGAACAGCTTCTTCCTCGCTACTATTAGATTTCTGAATGGTCATCTCAAATTTCAAACCTAATGTTGACCTTGCTTTTGTGTACATTCTTTGCAGCTGTAACTTTGTATTCCTCACTCTGTTCAATCGGCCTTTGATCTTTGTGTCTTCGTATGTTATGATATGCTACACTGTAGAGAAGAACAAAACTTTTTACTGTACTTAGGTACATGTGACAACAATAAATCAAATCAAATCTTGCAGCATTGCATCCAGGGCCCTGAAAGTGAGACTCCTGGCATTGGTGTCCACAGCTATCTGCTTCCACGATTATGTAACCATGGTGTCCTGTCCTCTGTGAGCACACTGCAATTTTTATTTTTTCTACCTCCTCTGCCAAGCCATCAGCGTCACATTTGATCCCCAGAGCCCATTCTGTCATAATTTCCAAGTCATGCTCACCTCCTGTATGACTGAGAACCCTGGCTCTAGCCACAGTTCACTTCTTCTTTAAGGTTGGAAACCACCCTTGAGCAGCGCAGCCCACTTCGAGAAATGACACGAAGTTAGGATTTTGTGCCCACGTTTGATGCACATCATTAATGAAAAGCATTGTTGTTTGCTGCCATAGCTATGTGCAGCAATCACTTTGATAACAGAAAGCTCAAAACCAGCATGCTGTTAGTATTTTAATGAGCAGGCATGGTTTGGAACACATGTTTTGTGGGGGGGTTGGTGTTATTCAATTTAGCTCCTTGCCCATTGATATAAAACACTGATCGGTTTGCAAGTCTTCCTCCAAAGTATTCTTCAAGAAACACGAATGAGGGTGATTCCACTTACAGTAATGGAAAGATGCAAAACATTGAGTCCAAGCTGTCAACTTGGATCAACTGGGAGAAAAACAATTGATAGCTTTTTCCTATTTCTATTTCCAAGGTCTGTATTTTCGGCATGACTAACAATTTGCAATTAAATTGCCTCTGTGTGAAGACTCTGAATTGGAGATTACTGATTACATGCTGGAGAATGGACGGAACCAAAATAGAAGGAGATTCATTCAAAAAAGCAAAATGTAATGAATTCTATTATGGATGTATCAAAATCAGAAGTATCATTTAAAAGTAAGTCCCGAAGTGCTGTGGATTCTTTTATTTTCACTTGAAGAGGCCAGGCAAGGTCATAGTTCAAAACTTCAGTGCAATACACCCTGACTATTCTGGAATATCACCCTAGAATTACATGTTCATATCTTTGGGGTAAGTCTTGAACACACATCATACTTATTCAGAGATGAATATTCTACCACTGTGCCAAAAGCCAAGATTAAAATCTATTTATAGAACACCTTTGTGTACTTTTTTTTATAAGTTAATGGGTCTTCTAAAATTACCTGATAAAAGGGTAAGTCTATAATGTGAGGTCAGGCTGTTTATAATACAAGTCTATTGCCAAACCATGTTTCACACTTAAAAATTTTCCTAAATAAGCAAAAAGGAGATAGTAATGCATTATTAACTTTAATATGTAATGATTCTGTCAAAGGAGACAGGCAAAATGGGAATAAATGTGGTAAGATCTTTGCAAAAATTCATTTTATTGTTTTGCATTGTAATGGGGCCTATCTTTCTAAAGTGCACAGCCAACCTACATTGTAGCAATATCATCCCACTCCACTAACAAGCTTCAACAGTACGCGAGGATCCTTCAGTACCTGTTCCTGACATTCTCCATGTAGTGGAGTTTATGTAAAATAAAAGAACACTTGAGATTGAAATAAATTAGCAGATTCTAGATCACCTTGAAATTTGTAAAGTTCCTGTGGACCTTTATTCATTCACTGGATGTGGACATCACTGGCTAGGGCAACTTTTATTGCCCATTCCTAATTGTCGAGAGGGCAGCTGAGAGTCATCCACATTGCTGGGGTCTGGAGTCACATGTAGGCCAGACCAGGTAAGGATGGCAGTTTCCTTCTCTAAAAGATATTAGTTAACCAAATGGCATTTTTCAACAATGAACAGTGTCACTGTTAGAGTCTTAATTCCAGATTTTATTGAAATCAAATTCCCCCATCTACTGTGGAAGGATTTGAACCCATATCCCCAGAACATTACCTGGGTGCCTAGATTAATACTCCAGAGGTACTACTACTAGGCCATTGCCTATCCCCAGAGGATGCCACTTGTCCTGACTGGGACTAAAGGAAGAGGGAGAAGAGAAGGGAAAGATCAGTACTCTAGCAGTTGTTCAGCTTTTTAATGAGCATAACTGTTATTTATTCAGCTGGGGAAATCTTTTTGATTGTTTCTCATTGAATTAACTCCACAATATCATTGCTTTTAATGATCGCAATCTGTCCAGTGGTGTGGCCTGATGTTCATGTTTATGTGAAGGAACTGCCACATACTTTTTCTGAATGTCAGCATGTGGATTCTTTGATGAATTCTGCAGTGGAACCAGCAAGAAGATTTTACAAACAATCCTTGTGCCAACATCTTTACCAAAATGTGTGGCTACTCTAAAACATTCATGTGTGGGTATTCTTTTCCATAACATGTCAGCAGTGACAAAGGTAACAAGCTGGATAATCTTGAAGTATTCACTTCTCAAATAGATCAATATTTCATTGTTGCCTGGAACTATAAATTAGCACATTGCATTCAGTCTTATGTGACAGAGCAATCTGGCTGCAACTAGCAATGCCCTTCAACCCCAGAAGAACAGTAAATCAGCTTTGCTTTGTTTCTTAGAGGCCAACTTGGGTGATGGCAGAGACATATTTGTCTTGTAATCTGTGGAGAGAAAACAGAGTTAACATTTTGTGTCCAGTGACTTCTTCACAACCTCTTCTGAACCCAGTTCTAAAGAAGTATCACTGGACCCTGAAATATTAATTCGATATTCTCTCCACAGATGCTGCCAGGCCTTCTGCATTTTCCCAGTCATTTCTGTTTTTGGTTCTGATTTCTAGCATCTGCAGTCCTTTGGGCTTCTTACTTTATAATCATTAATCTTCTGCATTTTCCTTTCTTGTCCCTCTATTGTACCAACACACATCGAGTTCCTGAACTCAGCATTGGAAACAATTGATTAATTGTTTCCAATGCTGAGTTCAGGAACTCGATATTTCCCTAATGTCATAAAGGATCACAAGGTGCTTCAAAAAAGCTTCATATTATAAATAACAATACCAAGCCACATACGAGATACTGGGTCTAAGGACCAAAATCTTCTTCAAGGAGGTAGGTTAAAGGATGTCTTAAAGCAGGAGAGTGAGGTAGAAATGTAGAGAGATGGAGGAAGAATATTCAAAAGTTTTGAACACATAGAAAACTGATGGCAAAATGATGTAGCAACCAAAATCAGACAGGTCAAGAGGCTTGAATGATAGAAGTACAGATAACACAAAGAGTTGCAGAGTTAAAGGACATGTAAGAGTTGGCAAGACTGAGAATAAATGGCTCTCCATGTCCTACTCTAAATTTGGATTTCATACAGTTTTATCTTGAATGTTCCCGATAAAGCTTTTAAAACCCATGCTTGATGCCTCCTCATGGTTACTTGATGTATTGGCCTGAGATTTTGCGGCTAAGTGAGATTTGGAGGTGAGTAGGCCTTGAAAGCAAAGGAACAAAGAGGTCATGCCATGTCTCCAACAGTTACCAGCACAACAGGGGCCTGTATGCAAAATAATCAGGGAATGGGTCACTAGCCTGCTGAAAGTTGGATCATGATCACTACAAAGCAAATGAGTTCAGGGCTATGTAAAGCCTTTAGGAAGTATAGGGATATAAGCACTAATAGGTTAACTATTAACGCATGTTGTCTATCAGGCCTTCAAGAATGGCATGAATACAGATGGACATGATTTCTACACTCCAACTTGAACCCTATGTCTCTTCTTCATTCTTTGGACTGCATTTCCAGTTGCAGAATTCTGATGAAACATTGTTTATCTCTTCCTCCCAGCCCAACAAATGATAGTAACTGTGCTAAACATTTTATAATGAAAAAATTGCTTATTTTAATTCCCTTGTGAAGTGATATTCAGTTTCCCAGATGGTGTTTAACCTGTGTGTTCCATTTGGGGGTGGGATGGGAGTCATTGAATGCATTCGTGACGTAGCAACATCTATTTGTTCAGCACCTTTTTTAGACAAAGCATTGCAAGGTGCTATTAACGTTCTTAGACAAAAAGTTGCCTGTAATCCAAAGAAGGAGCGATAACCTACAACTTAAAATAAAACAAATGATGAGCTCGAACTTTCACATAAATAAGCTAATTCCATGAGCTGAATTGTACACTCTCCAGCTGCTGGGTTTGAAGCCAGAGTGGACATAAAATCCCTCAGATGATCTTCCCCATTCGTACTGGATTTGTCTGATATTTTATGTGTGTTGGGAGTGCTGTGACATTGGCGATGCCAACCAACTAATAGTCGGGCAAACCAATATGAAGTGATATGCCAAGCAGCGTTTAATCTAGTGTAGGACAAGAAGGATCTGGCTTTGCAGTGCCTGGCCCATTAAGAGAGTTGTCCACTGACCCAAGCCACCTTTAACCTAATCCCTAACCTATTGAACCAATTTTCAGGCCTCATAAAGGCCTTGGTTCATGGGATCTAGTGGATTCCTGACCTAGGACCAAATGGCTACTCAGTTTGGGACTGCTTGCAGTTCCATCAATAGTTATGTTCCCAGTCATACCGCAGTGACATCAAAGCTGCTATCCAACTAGCAGCTATCTAAAGGTAGGACTTTCTCCCAGCTTCCAGTTCTAAATTGTTGCAGGGTAGCCACCAAGCTCTTCCTCACTTTGTAACAGGGGTATGAGGGCGAGTGGTATGAGGACTGCAATACTCCGTCAAATCCAGTCCCATGCTCTGTTTCTCAGTAACTTCTATACAATGGGTGCACTGTAATGCAAAAAATGCACAGATTCAATGGCTCCCAATAATAAGTAGGCTTTGTTCTACTTAGCTGCTCTCAGCTGAAAAGCTTATCTCTGCGAACTGCAGTGATGTTAGGTGCAGCCCTGCCAGTCATGAGTGGGCTTTAAGTTTACAACTGTAAATGTAGTTCTCTTCCTGCCGTGCCGGGCTTTTAGCATTTAAACAAATGTTTATGTAATCTAAGCCAGATAGAGATCTCACCTGGGTCAATTTCACAATAAAGCCATATTGTCAAACTCAAATATGCATCTTTGCATTTAAACGTGCACCCAATTTCGTCTTCTTATTGATCCAATTAGCAAACCAACAACAGTTTAATAGCTTCAAAAACAAGGCAAACAGATTTATGTGAAACAGAATGCACAGATGTATAGAAATTCCACTTACATCTGAAACAGAAAGAAAATAGAGTGAAAAACCCCTACTTTATCCTTTCCAGTATTGTTGGAGCTATTATAATTTCAAATCTCAATGACTCACAATTTTGATTTTCATCCGTGCTGTCTGCTTTGCTAAAGTTGAAGAAGCAGTAATCCTGCTACACCGATGAATAGTTTGAACAAAGCTATGATAGTCATCACAGTCAAATGTCAGCTAGGTAATGAAATCCTACAGGCCAATATACAATATATTATACACAGTATGACCCATTCCCAGATGATGAATTCCTATTGTTTGTTCTGAACTTACTGAGCTGCTTCAGTCATCTATATTTATGACAAAGGCCGTCTTGGATTATCTATCCATTGTTGTTTTCTTGTTCACAGGTATGAAACATTGCAGAGAAGACAAACATTTAGTACCTTTACATACCATGGCTACTGTAGATTAGAGCTTGATCAAACACTCCAAGAGTAAGATCTTCAGTAGACTTGATATCAACAGTGGTTTCTGCAGTTCTTACTGAATGAGAATGCCAGACATCATCATCATCATCACTCTGCTTGGGGAATATTGTTTCAACAGATTTTCTTTTGGAACCACAGGAAAGGTTTAGAGGGATATGGGCCAAATGCAACTAAATGGGACTAGTGTAGTTTGGGAAAACTGGTCAGCATGGACAAATTGGAATGAAGGGTCTGTTTTCATACTCTATGACTCCATGACCCCTTGGTCTGGGTTCTGCCAGGACCATTCAGCTCCTGACCTCATCAAGGTTTTGTTCAAGCATGGACAAAAGAGTGAAATTTCAGAGGTGAAGTGAGAATGATTGCCTCTGACATCAGGCATTTGATCCCGTGTGGCATCAAGGAGCCCTAGCAAAACTGGAGTCAATGGGAATTAGAGGAGAAATACTGCATTAGTTGGATTCATACCCAGCACATAGGAAAATGGTTGTGGTTGCTGAAGTTCAGTCAGCTCAGCTCCAGGGCATCCAGGCTAGTGTCCTAAGCCCAACCATCTTCAGATACTTCATTAATGACTTTCCCTCATCATAAGATCTGAAGTGAGGATGCTTGCAGATGAATGCACATTGTTCAACACCATTCACAACTCCTGAGATACTGCAGCAAGCCAGGTCCAAATGCAGCAAGAGCCTGGCCAATATCTGGGTTGGGTGCTGACAAGTGGCAAATAATATTCATGCCATGCATTGGCATGCAATGACCATCTCCAACAAGAGAGAATCTAACTATCATACCTTGACATTCAATGATATTACCATCACTGAATCTCATACCTATCGACATCCTGGAGGTTACCATTGACCAGAAACTGAATTAGACTAGTCATATAAGTTGCATGGCTATGGGAACAGGTCAAAAGCTAGGTATACTGCAGAGACGTACTCACTTCCTTACCCACCGGACCCTGTCTACCATTCAAAAGGCAGAAATCAGGAGAAGTCTCCACATGGCTGGATGAATGCAGCTCCAGCAACATTCCAGAAGCTTGACACCCAAAAAATTAGCCCAACATCCACAAGCATTCATTCCCTCCACCACTGACACTCAGGAGCATGAGCACGTACTATCTACAAGATGCACTGCAAAAATTCATCAAAGTTACTCAGACAGCATTTTCCAAACCCACTTGCATCTAGATAGATAAGGGCGGGAGATGCATGGGACTACCAGCACCTGCAGGCTCCCCTCCGAGCCACATACTATCCTGGTTTGAAAATATGCACTGTTTCTTCAGTGTTGCTGGGTCAAAATCCTGGAACTCCCTCCCTTATGGCATTATGAGTCTACTTGCACAAAATGCCCTACAACAGTTCAAGAAGACAGCTCCATAGCACTTTTTTAAAGGCAGCTAGGGATGGACAATGAATGCTGGACCAGCCAGCAACATCCACATTCCATATTTTTTTTAAAAAAAGGTTGCATTAAAGTTATGGGTATATGAGCAGTTTTAAAAAAGACACTATCATACATGCTTTTTGACATTAAGCCTTGAAACATCTGCTTGCCTGAGGAATCTACTCGGTGGTGTTACCTTGGCATTGGGCCAACTAATTCATTGTCCATCCCCTGTCTGCAGCAGCATCGTCTGCATCCATGAACTACGCAGTGCTTTCCGTTGTACTTAAATGATGCTACATCTTTCTTGTCTATGTTTTTCTCCATTGAGAATCCTTCTAAATAACTGTAGCAGAGTTCAAAATTTTCGGATCAGTGTCTGCTGATAGGTCCATTTCATGAATGAGTGAATGGATGTGAAGCCTGTTTAGACAGTACAGCACCATTCCAACTGACAATGCACACAGTTGATCACTTTTGCCCTCTCGATACAGAGCAAATGAGATCTAAGACCTATAGGTCACTCATGGGAGTGAAATTAATGAAAGTCTGACATACTTGTTAAACTGAACAATCGCTTCCTGATTCTGGAACATCCCATAGCAAAGTGCTCCAATGTGTTTCACACGAGCAGTCAAACAAAATATAATGAATATTGACTTAAAAGAAGACACATTTGTATAGGTGTCTAAAGCTGATAAAAGAAATGATTTTTAAGGAGGGTCTTGATGAAGGAAAATAGAGACACAAGTAGATTTCAGAAAGACAGCCTACAGTATAGACAGCTAAAGGCATTTGCACCAAGTTATGACTGCTTGTGAGTAAACTCTGAAACGTAAAGAAAATTGTTAAATAAGATCATATTTCTCTTTAAGGATTCAGACCTGCTTACTATACATTACTAGTCAGCTTTAAATTTAAGAACTCCGCTCTCTTTTTTACAATTTCAAGCATGATGCAGGCTCAACTCTGTAAAGCTTTGTAGCTTCAATTATTCCAGATAACATTTTTGGATAAAATTAAAGGAGAGGAAACATCTAATAATCGGCTTTCATTAATCTCTACACTAATGCTTATGTTCCTCAAAGAAAATTGAGTACAGGATTCTGAAAGACCCTACCGTCAAGGATGTCTCTCGCATTTAGATTGCAACTAGCAGGGTGTGAAATAGACTGTAGCTACTGTGCAGAATTAATAGCCAGATCTTGAGATGCCAATAGCGCACAAGAAGGTATTGAAAATGCAACTGGCACGCTGATGCATAGTGTAAAGACTGCTTTTATTTATTTTTGGACCGTAGAGTAAAAATGGGAAAAGATACTGCTTTAATGCAAGGAAACTGTGCAAAAAGGTATTTGCAGTTTTACAAGCAAATTACTCGGGCATGCTGTGACTTGTATACACAATCTCATCTTATTAGAGTAATGAAGGAGAAGACAAATTTGCCAACACTTTGGGCTAATTCAGGGCAATTCCGCTTAGAGGCAGCCTTTTGAATAGCTTTTTCAATTGGCACTGATTATTGTGAGTCGAAGAAAGCTCAGCATATTACCAGGTTTCTGATTGGCTTGTCTGCGGTTTAACACTCACCATGTGAGGGCAAATGAACTGCAGCATTAACTTTGTTCTCTGTTCTCATGCTCTGAAGAACTGTCTTTTCCAACTCTCTGTTTAAAGGCCAGAGATGAGAAACTATATTTAGAGTTACTAAAAGGGACAATATGTAAAATCCTCAGGAAAAGAAAGACACGTGAGGCCACCTAAGCTACCAGAAAGCTAAAGGATTATCATCATTATGCAAATAAGACTATTGCATCATCAAAGAAAGAGAAAGGTCTGTGACAGCAACCTATATAGTTGTGTGATTTGATCTAGGAATACTGAGTGGTGTTCCGCTGATATTTTTTTGACCCCTGCATTCATAGTATTTATGTTTGTTTTTGTGTGTGGCTTAAAAGGGGTAAAGCTTATTTTGCATAAATTAGAGAAAGAAGTGGTGTTATAATAATTTCTTAAAGAAAGAGGTGGAATGAGGTTAAACTGTTGCAGTTGTAAATGAGTAATTCATCATGTCTAGAGGTACTGGTAACTGCAGATGCTGGAAAATCCGAGACAACAAAGTGTGGAGCTGGATTATGACCCCACCTCTGAGCACCAAACCATCATCTCCCAAACCATTCTCAACCTCATCACCTCAGGTGACCTCCCACCCACAGTCTCCAACCTCATTGCTCCCCAACCCCACACTGCCCACTTCTATCTCCTTCCCAAAATCCACAAACCCGCCTGCCCTGGTCAACCCATTGTTTCTGCCTGCTCCTGCCCCACCGAACTCATTTCCACCTATCTGGACTCCATTTTCTCCCTCCGGTCCAGGAACTCCATATCTACATCCGTGACACCACCCACACCCTCCACCTCCTCCAGAACTTCCAATTCCCCGGTCCCAAAACACCTCATTTTCACCATGGACATCTAGTCCCGATACACCTGCATTCATCATGCAGATGGTCTTAAGGTCCTCCACTTCTTCCTGTCCCACAGACCTGACCAGTCCCCCTCCACTGACACCCTCATCCGTCCGGCCGAACTCGTCCTCACCCTCAACAACTTCTCTTTCGATTCCTCCTACTTCCTACAGACAAAGGGGGTGGCCATGGGCACCCACATGGGCCCAAGCTATGTCTGTCTCTTTGTAGGTTACGTGGAACAGTCCCTCTTATGCACCTACAGTGGCCTTAAACCCCACCTTTTCCTCCGTTACATTGATGACTGTATCAGCGCTGCCTTGCGCTCCCAAGAGGAGCTCGAACAGCTCATCCAGTTCACCAACACTTTCCACCCCAATCTCAAATTCACCTGGGCCATCTCCAACACATCCCTCACCTCCTGGACCTCTCTGTCTCACGCAACTACCTAGAAGCCGATGTCCATTTCAAGCCCACCGACTCCCACAGCTACCTAGAATACACCTCCTCCCATGCACTTTCCTGCAAAAATTCCATCCCCTATTCCCAATTCCTTCGCCTCCATGCTTCCAGGATGAGGCATTCCACTTCCGCACATCCCAGATGTCCTCGTTCTTCAAGGACCGCAACTTCCCCCCCCACCCCGCCGCCTCCACCCCGCAGTGGTCGAGAACGCCCTCGACCATGTCACCCGCATTTCCCGCACCTCATCCCTCACACCCCATTCCACAATAACCGCCAAAAGAGAATCCCCCTCATCCTCACCCACCACCGCACCAACCTCCGCATACTATGCACCATCCTCCAACACTTCCGCCATCTACAATCGACCCCACCACCAAAGACATTTTTTCATCCCCACCCTTGTCTGCCTTCTGGAGAGACCACTCTCTCCGGGCCTCCCTTGTACGCTCCACATTCCCCCCCAACCCCACCACACCCGGCACCTTCCCCTGCAACCGCAGGAAGTGCTACACTTGCCTCCACACCTCCTCCCTCACCCCCATCCCAGGCCCCAAGATGACGTTCCATATCAAGCATACATTCACCTGCACATCCACCAATGTAGTATACTGCATCCACTGCACCCGTTGTGGCTTGCTCTACATTGGGGAAACCAAGCGGAGGCTTGGGGACCGCTTTGCAGAACATCTATGCTTGGTTCGCAGTAAACAACAGCACCTCCCATTCGCGAACCATTTCGACTCCCCCTCCCATTCCTTAGACGACGTGTCCATCATTGGCCTCCTGCAGTGCCACAATGATGCCACCCGAAGGTTGCAGGAACAGCAACTCATATTCCACTTGGGAACCCTGCAGTCCAATGGTATCAATGTGGATTTCACCAGCTTCAAAATCTCCCCTCCCCCCACTGCATCCCAAAATCAGCCCAACTCGTCCCCACCTGCCTAACCTGTTCTTCCTCTCACCTATCCCCTCCTCCCACCTGAAGCCACACCTCCATTTCCTATCTACTAACCTCATCCTGCCTCCTTGACCTGTCCACCCTCCCCAGGCTGCCCTATCCCCTCCCTACCTCCCCACCTATTCTCTCCTCTCCACCTATCTTCTCCTCTATCCTTCTTCGGTCCACCTCCCCCTATCTCCCTATTTATTTCAGAACCCTCTCCCCATCCCCTTTTCTGATGAAGGGTCTAGGCCTGAAACATCAGCTTTTGTGCTCCTAAGATGCTGCTTGGCCTATTGAATTCATCATGTCTACTTTTGCCATTGGTTACAGGCATTTTGATTACAATACATAAATATTTTCTTGTTAATGGAGAAAATCTGATGTGCATATTGTTTTGATCTGAATCTGACAATTTGATTGAATTGGGCAAATCAGCAGTTTAATCAAATGTTCACATTTGTGATCATTTGGGGAATGGTGCAGTTTGATATACAGCACGCAATCCCTAATGAGTCATGACAATAATTGCACATACAAAGATAACAGCAGTAACTCCTACTTATGCAGTGTCTTTAATATAAAAAATGTTCCAAGGTGCTTCAGATAAATAACAAAGATGAGCGGGAGAAGGAGGCATTCAAAGCTTAAGAAAAGGAATGGGTTTATTGCAATTTTTTTTTAAAAGAGGTGGATCACTAAAAAGATTTAGGAATAGAATTCCAGAACCTGGGATGAAAGTGGGTCATAGTGAAGTTGCTGCTAAGGGAATGAAGATGATATATCTGATGTGAAGAAGGGTCTAGGCTCGAAACATCAGCTTTCCTGCTCCTCTGATGCTGCTTGGCCTGCTGTGGTCATCCAGCTCTACACCTTGTTATCTCAGTGTCTGTGTTTGTCTGAGTAGTGAAATTTAGTCAACATTATGTGAATAATTACAACAATAAAGACTTTAATCATTTTTCCTTGAGCATTTTCACTATTGTTTCTGATGCTGCATTTATAGAGTTGATTCTTGATATATTCGTCATTGATCCTAATCCCTTAAACCACCATAGACAATTTCTAGATTGACGTACACACTATTTATTACCATTGAGTGATCTGAATTAATTCCATTAGGCTTTATTAAAAGGACAATGCCTGTTTTTTTGAATGCAGTCTGTTTGTTACAATATATATCCCTTCCCATTTTCTCCTTTGGTTTTCTGTGTTGATATCCGAAGCACATGTGTGTCTTAGAATCACAGAATTGATTATATGGTGGAAAGAGACCATTCAATCCATTAGTAACTCTCTTCCATTTTGTCCCCAAATCTTGTATCTTTGTTCTTTTTGGCTATTGATCTAATTCCCTTTCGCACGATCCAACTGAACCTGGCTCTAACACAGGGGAAAGATTTCTCCCTTTCCACTCTGTCTTGACCTCTCACAGTTTTGAATACCTCTATTAAATCTTAGCCTTATTTTCTTTCAAGAAGTCCTACATTCTCCTGACTATCTTCATAACTGAAGTTCCTCATCACTGGAACAGTCCCTGTGAACCTTTTCTGCACCTTCTCCAAGGTCTTCACTAATTCCTTCCTAAAGCACAATGGTCAGATGTAGCCAATGCTACCCCCAAGACTGAACACCCACGTCACGAGATTGCATATTTTTAAACAAAGTCAAAATAATTTGAATATTAAATAGAATTTAAAAAGTAAGCAATATCAGAACAACACAAAGTTTGCAAACTTGTATCGTATGAATTCACTTTAATTTTTAATTGTTCCCTGCCTCACCCCACCCTAAGAATTTCTTTATACATTACAACAACATTGAACTTGCTTTAACCTCTTTGCAAACCCAAATATAGCACAGTCCACTGGAATTCATTTTAATTCTTCTCAGTGTTCCAGCTATCCTCCAAGTACTCAGTTTGTGCCAGTTATGTCCACTCGGTTCTTGACCTCATTAAAGTTTTGGTTGAAAGATGGACAAAAATGATGAATTTCAAACTTGAATGGGAGTGACTGGCATCGAGGCAGAATTTCAGTGAGAAGGACATCATGAAGGCCTGGGAAAACTGAAGTCAATGGGAATCAGCAAGAAAACTCTCCACTAACTGTAGTCAATCCTTTCACAAAGAAAGATGTTTTGTTGTTGTTGAAGTCTTAGCTCTCGGACTTCATTGTAAGAGTTACATACATACCATCTCAAACATTCACTATGTTGACTATTGGTGCACAGTGGCAGCAGAGTGTGTGAATTGCAAAATGCCTTATAGCAACTCACCAAAACTCCTACGCAGCATCTTTAAACAAATGAACTGTACCATGTAGAAGGATAAAGGCATCTCAGAAATGACCTCCAGTGTCTCATGTGAGTGACATTCAAAACAGCAAGACAGGGAAGATCAATGTGTGGTTTGAGGGATTGTGCAGAAGGGAATGTTTCCATTTATTGGGACATTAGGATCAATTTTCAGGCAGGAAGCACCTTTGCAAAAAGGACAATTTAGACTTCAAGAGGACTGAGTCCAAATGAGCACAAGGAAAATTTTGTATTGTGGTTGGGGGGACAGAACAGCAGACAGAAATCAAAAAGAGAACAAAGATGCAGAAAGAAGTCAAAGATGTCACATAGTATTGAAGAAGGAAGTAGCACTATCTTAGACAGCAACAGAGTAAGAAAGATGATGGAGAATACAAAGAGAAGATAATAATGTATCTAGCAACCCCACCACCTGAAGATTCCCTCCAAGCCACACACCAACCTGACTTGGGAGTATTTTGTTGTCCTTTTACTGTTAACAAATGATAAGCGAAAAAGGTGGCAGTCTGACTCTCTTTAATGAAGTTGCACTGACTCGTAGAATACTGCTCTGATTTCTGTTACTGCAAATGTTTCTCAGGAAATAATCATAATATACAGGTGAGTATGAGTCATGTACAAATGACCTAAAATCATATAACCTAAATATATTAGCGATGATGATGTGCATGATTTCTCAAGCACAGAGATGACAATTCCTGATATGACTGCCTGGTTATGGTCCTGCCAAGGCAGCATGTATTTACTTCATGTTTAGTGGAGTGTAAGGAAAGAGCCAGTGAAAAGTAGGCACATAGTGCATCCTGCCGTCATTTCTTAAAGGCAGTATGTTCCTCTTCTTAAGGAAGTATAACAGATATTGTATATGACTCTTATTTCTGCAACTGTGTACAAGGAACATGGAACACCAAGCACCAAAGGCAAAGAGTAGGCTTCAGATGTTAGGGGTCCAGTCAGTGGTAGAACTGGACAGCAGGGAAATGATTCTTCAACAGAGGTGCCATGAAGTCCTCAAGAAAAGCCTCCAATGAACAGATTGCGAGGAAGTCAACATACGCTATCTATCTTTAGGAATTGGCAGCAGTTCAACCACATGAGTGGTCAAAATCAATGAAGGAATCCTCATTTGAAAGTTTTCACTTGCTGCTCCACCAACCTGTCAATGTCCCTTTACCAATCCAGCAGCCCTTTCTGGCATTCAAGGCTAATGCATAACAGTAAATACTACTCGTAGCCTCACACAAATGCCAATGCTGTCAATCTTGTATCTACTTCTCTCTACCTCCATATACCTTCAGTTATGGCAAGAACTTCATGAAAAAATAATGCTACACAACTACTGATATTATGCCTCCTCTTTTCACAGACAAGGTGGCACATAATAAAAAGGAACAGAGCAGACCCAACAGGGGATGAAAGACTTTTATATCTCCTGAGCTTCCCAGAGGAAACAGATTCCTGTATCATGGAGACAACTGTAACAGAATCATTGTGAAGTCCAGCATTGTCAAGAATATTAAGGATGATGGCATGTCCTGGTCTGAAGCCTTTTCTCAAAAGCCAGATTTCCCTCATTTTGCTGGCTTGCATTGTGAGAAGTTCAGATAATGTGACCACGGACCTCCTGTTCTCCCACTCGCTTATTCTGATTCCAAGGTTTCAGACTTACAAAACCTGTGGCCTGCCAAGCTACTATTCTTCCAGGAGAAGAATAGTACTAGAGTTCAGCACTGATGAAAAGGCCCAAGCATGAAATCTGGAAGTTAGTGCCGTCAGCTCACTGATTGGTTCTATACTTGCCTTGGAGATGATGATCCAGTTGAAATCAACACAAGTGGGGCCATTTGACCCAAGTGGACACCTTCCAGGCTTGAAGTAATAGCTGGCTTGTGGAGGAGATCCCACAGGTTCAGATTAATCTAAATCTAATAAGCTGTGAAACAAACACAGAAATTGCTGGAAAAGCTCAGCATGTCTGGCAGTATCTGTGAACAGAAATCAGAGTTAACATTTCAGGTTCAAAACATTAACTCTGATTTCTCTCCACAGATGCTACCAGACCAGCTGAGCTTTTCCAGCAATTTCTGTTTTTGGTTCTGATTTAAAGCATCCATAGTTCTTTCGGTATTACTTAGTAAATAAACTGTGAAACTTGAATTAAATCTTTGACTCCATTGCCATTAAACTATTTGTATTTGCAGATGGTCATGACATCAAAATATTTCCACTGATTCCAGCGTTTTACTTTTAGCCCTACCTAGTCTTTTGTTCAAACTGGGTGCATTACCTGTTTTTATTTTGTAAATTATATTATTAAACTACGAGCTGTTAGCATAAGTATGCCAATTGAGTCTGCTCTGCCATTTGCTGATCTAATTATACCACATATCCTCCTTTGCCAATGACCTTTCATTTTCTTGCTACCATGGGTGAAAGCTTATTTTTTCAATTGTGACCCGCAGTTCTAGAATCATCTGCAAGAGGAAACATTATTTTCACATGTGGTCTGCCAAGACAGCTCAAGATCCAATAGAAACTGCAGACAAAATTTTAAAAGTACCTGAAAATCAAGTCACCCCAGAATAAACTGCTCAAACATTAACCCGGCAGAATAACATACCATATCAGATATGCAGTATGTGAATGCATTCAGAGCTTTTGCAGTAGGTAACCATTAAATGCTTCATACAACTTGATTTTAATTAACGAGATTTCTGCCAAATTGTAATATATGTGGGTAATTGCTATGCAAGATTTGGATCTAATGGCCTGTAACAACTGAAAAATACTAATGCTGTCATATTTATCAAAGTATGACAAAAATACTCATTCAGAAGTACAAGTGCTAAAAAAAAGAGGAATTTGCAAAATGACCCCATCATTAGCTTCGATCTGATAAACCTTAAGTGTTTAAATTATAATCACCTTTCAGGTACATTTTAACACCAATTTGATTTTCTCCTTTTATTTAAAGGTCTTCACTTGACAAAATGTTATGCGACTACGCTTCTACTGTTAACTCAGTATTGTGTGTCAACAGGAATAAAAAGTTATGGAGATTTTAAGACATTGCTTAGAAAATCTCTTCACCTTATGTGGTCTAAACCAGCAATAGTGTGGGCAAGTGTGTAATTATGAAGTTATGAACAATTTGATTATTGAACTGGCCACTGAAGATTATGGGATACTGCCATATTGAGAACTATGCTGTAATGTCAGCCTTACACAGCATACGGTTGTTTGTTGGCACACATCAAGATGATAAAGCAAGGATTATCTGATGACAAGATCCTGAATGTTATGGAAAACCTGAAAAATGATAAACCATGTCATCAATTACAACTGACCACAGGGCGCAGTAATAAACAATGGTTTCCTGTAGCACTTTCACCTTATTACATCAAAGAAGTGCTCATGACTAGTCCTCTGACATAGTATTATAGTATTATTATGTGTGTCTGCAGACCAGCTGGACTTTACATGACAAAATCCTATGAGTTTCAAGGCTGCACTAAGTGCTCTTCACTGCATTATATTCAAATATAGCAGTGAATTTCACATTGATTTAAGCTTCAAGGAACCTGGTATTGTTACAATTCTACTCAAGCTAAATTCAACAATAGACTAAATTCTCTAACATTGAGGATAAGCAACTAAAATTATATCTAGGAATAGTTTTTGTATTGAATTTCCTCAAAATACAAAGTCACTTATCAAAAGGGAAAAGGAACTCTTGTTGTGTGATTTTGTTTTATCATTACAAATCAATCATATAAATATGTGGCATTGTCTCACTTAGCCAGTTACTGTGAGTTAGTTATGATCCACAGGTCTAAAACAGATACAATCTGAACCGGTGTACCTCAGGGAACAGAATTAGGCCAACTCATCCTTATTCATCATTATAGCCTGTGATCAGATGATCCCATAGAAATATGTTGACGATGCTTTATCGCTTTAGAGTTGCAGACATTTTTCAGATAGCTCTCTATGACATGCTTAATGCACTGCGTGTGTGTTTGGAAGCCTACAGGATGCTGATCAATCCCTTGGAGATGAAAGCAGTAAATCTGCATTTAAAAAGGGAGAAAAAATTCTCACCAGCCCTAATTCTGCCACTTGGTAAGTATGCAGATTGCAAGTGTCTCTGCTCTAAATTTCTTCTGCATTGCAGGGTCTAATGACTGGAATGAGATGCCTCTCTGGATTATGTAAATAGAGCTTGCATTATCTCAGTACTGTTCCAAAATGGGTCAGTACTGAAGGTTTGTTGGTCTTTTATGGAACAATGACTGCACTCAGACAGCAGGTGTTGACGGAGCTCATCATTTCATTTTTAGCATTTAGCTTGTCCAGTTGGTTAACGTTAATCCACAAAGTGTGATTTGGAAATAAGGGACCCAAGTTAAAAAGATATTGTCTGTTTGGACAATTTAACAGGAATACAGGAAATAAAGGAAAGACTATTATAAATGATACATCTTGGAGAAATGAGATATGATCTGACCAGTTTATTATGACATTTATTACTAAGGATGAGAGGCAGCTCCAATTTAGAAATCAATACCAATTATTTTGTAAAGGTCTGCAGATATGCTCCTGTGGTTGCTTTCCTTATTTTCATACAGAAAGATATTCAGTATCTCATATGTAAATCATACACATTGTCTTCCTTTCAAATCATGTTTGCTTTCTTTGCTGACGTCACAACTTCTAACTGGTACACCTGCTTATAAGTGTGTCTGATGTTTGAAAACTTTTAATCTGCTTCTCCCCAAAGTCTGGATGTCCTTGCTAAATGTGAAGTGATTAGAACTAGTCTCATCAGCATGGTGCTGCCCAATATTGATTGCACAACTAACATTACTGAATGATAATTGCGTGCTGCCTGTGGGATCTCGCTGTGCTCAGAACCCACACTGCTGTATTGGCTATACTTCGAAAGCGTTAATTAGCTGCAAAATGCTTTGAGTCACCCTAATGTCACAAAATGACCAATGTAATGCAAGTGCTCTTTTACTGTGGGAATATGCCTTATTGCAAACAAAATAGATTTGCATACAGCAATGATTTCAGAAGTTTTACTGCAGTTTAATTCCAAATATATAAAAAGGCGAAGAAGCAATATATGTGTGCTATAAATACATAAAATGCTGGAGGAACTCAGCGGTTCTGGCAGCATCTTTGAACAGATAATTAGAGGTAGCATTTTGAGTTCAGTCGGATTTCTCTTGACAGTGTAAAAGCAACTCTTCAGAACATGGTAAATGTGACTGTGTGCCAAAGCCTGTGTTAGAAATCTAACAGCATGCTTAGTACAGTAGGATGTTCACAGATTGAGTTGATTCTTGTAAACTTAATAGCTTTCTAAAGCACAGAGAATGTTACAAATATTCAGCAGGTCTTTGTTTCAAACAGGAGGACGAATTGGACACTTGATTATAGAATAGACCTCATTAGTGAATCATCACATCAATTCACAATACTAGTGTAGTTTTCTTTAATAGCTGCTTATATTAACATAGCACTTTTAAAACAGAAACAGCCCTAAAGTACAAATGCTGTCCTGAGAGAGTTAGGAAAGTTTTAGTTAAGATGGGTTTTTTGCAGATTTTAAAAATGTGAAGAAGGCGACTAGTGGATTCGGGGTATATGTAACAGAGGGCAGTCTAGATACAGGGGAGGTTTTGATCATCAGCAGTTTCATAGGAAGCAATGCGTCAGATGTGTATAGGACTTGAGGGCGTGAGAGGAAAGTAGAAGATTCCAGGCTAGAAACAGATGCAGAAACTGGAAGAGTTGAAACTGCAAAGGGATTTGATGCATTGAGAAAGAACAAACTATTGAACAAGCCAATGAGTATGGCGATGTCAAAAATATGAAGGAAGGGTGTCAATATTAGGGTTACATCGAATTGTACAGTGTTTGCAGCAGCACAAAGACATACCATTTGACCCAACCAAAATGTACTTCTCTACACAAGCTTCTGCTATTCCATCAAATCTTTCTCAGCCTTTCAGCATATCTGTTTAGTCCATCTTCTGAACTTCTCCAATGTATTTAATTGAAGTACCTTCTACGCACAGACTCCCGCTTTGAATGCTCCACAAGTGGCATCTTGTCCTCCTGTAATCTCATTAGTTTGTCAAACATTTTGTCCTTCATGATAGGGATTGTTTCAAGATCTCTCCTTGCATTAGCACATTGCTCATTTGATCTGTGACATGTTTATAGTACCAACCACCTTTGAAAAGTGTGCAAAACATTGGTTAAAATTAATTGCTATTTCAATGTTCCTGTTATTAACTCCTCAATTGCATCCTCCAAGTATTCCACACATACTTTAGCTACACTCTTTCTTTTTATATACACATAGATTCTCTTGCTGTTTGCTTTTATCTCCCTTGCCAACTTACTTGCAAGCAATTTTCTCTTTCTTTGTTTGCTTTTTAGTCATTTGTGTTGGCTCCTGAAAAGAAAATCTCAATCCTCTAGTCTATCTGTAGTTTTCACCCCATTGTATGTCTTGATTTTGATTGGATATTCTCTTTGAGTGTCTTTCTTAACCATGGGTGGTTCAACCTTTACAATTTTTGACAAGTATAATTTTTTTGCTGAACATCATGAAATAGCTGCTTTAATGTTTTGGATATTGTAATACTTAAGTTGCTTCCATTATTATAAAAAGTTTTTGAAAAGGAGATAAAAGATTCAATACTGAGTGTCATAAGCACAACCCAGAAGTTGTGGTCATATGGGCCATTGACAGAATACTTCAGGAACTTGAAGAAATGAGTTTTAACATCTGTAATATAGTGTCTGTAATAACATCCATCATATTAATGAAGCTCGTGATCAGTTGCTATCATTCAATAAACCATATTGTGTTAACGACAAGAGATTCAATCCTAAGTCCAGAAAGTGGTTTTCCTCCACTCGGCCAAGTTTCTAAACCCTGTAATTTCCTATATTTATAAAGGATGGTGTTGGCAGCTTTTATCATAAGCAGCAGCTCCTTCAGTATAATGAACTGACAGCAACATAGGCAGCAGTGCAGCTTTAATGTGGCTGCTCACATTACACGGTGTACAGTGGTGTGAGGTCTTTAGATTCAGCTTTATGTCACTTGCTCGTGCAGCACTGTCAACAGCAGGGAAGAGCTGACATTTTGAGAACCTTGCAAAATAAAAACCCTAGCAACCTCCAAAGAGGAAGAATATTCCGGTGGACAGTGAAAATATTTTAAGACCTGCAGTTCAGTCAGGTCACAGCTATGGAGGCAGGGTATCGCAAAGCCTGAGTACAGAGCTAGAAGGGAGGGTCAATGGAAGAAACATTCATCTGAGGTCACAGTTCCAGAGGCATCACAAAGCTAATAATTAAAGTGGTAATCTTGAGTAGATTTAAAACCTTCAGCAGAACTGGCTCAGCGAAGATAGGAAATTTGGGAGATCTTTCACAGGATCTGCAAGAAAGGCAGAAATTATTTATGTAAACTGCACAATCGTTCAGTAAAGAATGATTAAAGTAGACACTGCTTATTAGAACTACAAAGAGTAGGATTCATACGAGAAGCTGTGGAAGCGGTAGAATTTCTAAATTTCACCTGGGAAGGAATGGAAATGTTCAGTTTAACCATAATGAAGTTGGAATCTACCATTGTAGGCATAAATACAGGTAAGACCCTACCCACCACCACCACCACCACCACAATTTCAGCAAAGAGCAGCAGAACTGATGTTACTATGAAAGACAAGCCATTTGAGCAGACAAAATGTATAATCACATGAAGAAGACACGGCATTAGAAGTAATATTGCCACAAACACTTAATTTCAATGATGACCTGTTACTCACAGCTGATTTCATTCACGCTGTCTAAGTATTAGTGGAGATATGCAGCTATAATAGAGTCAAGGTTTGGAAAAGATAAAATCGGAATCTTTCAGGGGCCTGAATGACAAGATTTGTGGCAGAACTGGGGGAGGGATCTGTTAGGGCCTGTCCCAACAGTGGAACGACTCGTGTCTTTTATGTATTTATTATAATACTGAGCATCAAGGCGAGTTTCTCATTGGGCAGTGGGAAGCTGCCAATGAAGGGCATTATAGGTTGTTAAACACATTATTTATGCCGCATCTCACAGCACTAATATTCAGCTATCTTATCAAACACACTGAACAAGATAGACATTGAGAATTCTCAGAGTGAGTAGCTGGAAACTGAAGCTCACCGTTAGCTGTGAACTGCTTCCATGTATCTCAGCACCAGACAGTGTCTCTGGGCATGATCCACAGGCACTAGTTACATGCAACCCTCACCTACGGACATCAACATTTGACAGTTGCCAACTCTTTGCAACCACCATAGTAATTCTATGATCTACTTGCAGCCACTTTGGAAGCTCAAACTTGCATTGCAGGGTGCATCAAAAAATAGCATTGAAAGGCAGCTGAAAGGACACCTTGTGCACAGAGACAGGCACTCAGCTCGTGGATTAGACCAGGCCCCAACTCAGAGCTAATAAAATGTGAGGCTGGATGAACACAGCAGGCCAAGCAGCATCTCAGGAGCACAAAAGCTGACGTTTCGGGCCTAGACCCTTCATCAGAGAGGGGGATGGGGGGAGGGAACTGGAATAAATAGGGAGAGAGGGGGAGGCGGACCGAAGATGGAGAGTAAAGAAGATAGGTGGAGAGGGTGTAGGTGGGGAGGTAGGGAGGGGATAGGTCAGTCCAGGGAAGACGGACAGGTCAAGGAGGTGGGATGAGGTTAGTAGGTAGCTGGGGGTGCGGCTTGGGGTGGGAGGAAGGGATGGGTGAGAGGAAGAACCGGTTAGGGAGGCAGAGACAGGTTGGACTGGTTTTGGGATGCAGTGGGTGGGGGGGAAGAGCTGGGCTGGTTGTGTGGTGCAGTGGGGGGAGGGGATGAACTGGGCTGGTTTAGGGATGCAGTGGGGGAAGGGGAGATTTTGAAACTGGTGAAGTCCACATTGATACCATATGGCTGCAGGGTTCCCAGGCGGAATATGAGTTGCTGTTCCTGCAACCTTCGGGTGGCATCATTGTGGCAGTGCAGGAGGCCCATGATGGACATGTCATCAAGAGAATGGGAGGGGGAGTGGAAATGGTTTGCGACTGGGAGGTGCAGTTGTTTGTTGCGAACTGAGCGGAGGTGTTCTGCAAAGCGGTCCCCAAGCCTCCGCTTGGTTTCCCCAATGTAGAGGAAGCCGCACCGGGTACAGTAGATGCAGTATACCACATTGGCAGATGTGCAGGTGAACCTCTGCTTAATGTGGAATGTCATCTTGGGGCCTGGGATGGGGGTGAGGGAGGAGGTGTGGGGACAAGTGTAGCATTTCCTGCGGTTGCAGGGGAAGGTGCCGGGTGTGGTGGGGTTGGAGGGCAGTGTGGAGCGAACAAGGGAGTCACGGAGAGAGTGGTCTCTCCGGAAAGCAGACAGGGGAGGGGATGGAAAAATGTCTTGGGTGGTGGGGTCGGATTGTAAATGGCGGAAGTGTCGGAGGATAATGCGTTGTATCCGGAGGTTGGTAGGGTGGTGTGTGAGAACGAGGGGGATCCTCTTGGGGCGGTTGTGGCGGGGGCGGGGTGTGAGGGATGTGTCGCGGGAGATGCGGGAGACGCGGTCAAGGGCGTTCTCAATCACCGTGGGGGGAAAGTTGCGGTCCTTAAAGAACTTGGACATCTGGGATGTGCGGGAGTGGAATGTCTTATCGTGGGAGCAGATGCGGCGGAGGCGGAGGAATTGGGAATAGGGGATGGAATTTTTGCAGGAGGGTGGGTGGGAGGAGGTGTATTCTAGGTAGCTGTGGGAGTCGGTGGGCTTGAAATGGGAAACCCCACCTCTTCCTCCGGTACATTGATGACTGTATCGGCGCCGCCTCTTGCTCCCCAGAGGAGCTCGAACAGTTCATCCACTTCACCAACACCTTCCACCCCAACCTTCAGTTCACCTGGGCCATCTCCAGCACATCCCTCACCTTCCTGGACCTCTCAGTCTCCATCTCAGGCAACCAGCTTGTAACTGATGTCCATTTCAAGCCCACCAACTCCCACAGCTACCTAGAATACACCTCCTCCCACCCACCCTCCTGCAAAAATTCCATCCCCTATTCCCAATTCCTCCGCCTCCGCCGCATCTGCTCCCACGATAAGACATTCCACTCCCGCACATCCCAGATGTCCAAGTTCTTTAAGGACCGCAACTTTCCCCCCACGGTGATTGAGAACGCCCTTGACCGCGTCTCCCGCATCTCCCGCGACACATCCCTCACACCCCGCCCCCGCCACAACCGCCCCAAGAGGATCCCCCTCGTTCTCACACACCACCCTACCAACCTCCGGATACAACGCATTATCCTCCGACACTTCCGCCATTTACAATCCGACCCCACCACCCAAGACATTTTTCCATCCCCTCCCCTGTCTGCTTTCCGGAGAGACCACTCTCTCCGTGACTCCCTTGTTCGCTCCACACTGCCCTCCAACCCCACCACACCCGGCACCTTCCCCTGCAACCGCAGGAAATGCTACACTTGTCCCCACACCTCCTCCCTCACCCCCATCCCAGGCCCCAAGATGACATTCCACATTAAGCAGAGGTTCACCTGCACATCTGCCAATGTGGTATACTGCATCCACTGTACCCGGTGCGGCTTCCTCTACATTGGGGAAACCAAGCGGAGGCTTGGGGACCGCTTTGCAGAACACCTCCGCTCAGTTCGCAACAAACAACTGCACCTCCCAGTCGCAAACCATTTCCACTCCCCCTCCCATTCTCTTGATGACATGTCCATCATGGGCCTCCTGCACTGCCACAATGATGCCACCCGAAGGTTGCAGGAACAGCAACTCATATTCCGCCTGGGAACCCTGCAGCCATATGGTATCAATGTGGACTTCACCAGTTTCAAAATCTCCCCTTCCCCCACTGCATCCCTAAACCAGCCCAGTTCATCCCCTCCCCCCACTGCACCACACAACCAGCCCAGTTCTTCCCCCCCACCCACTGCATCCCAAAACCAGTCCAACCTGTCTCTGCCTCCCTAACCGGTTCTTCCTCTCACCCATCCCTTCCTCCCACCCCAAGCCGCACCCCCAGCTACCTACTAACCTCATCCCACCTCCTTGACCTGTCCGTCTTCCCTGGACTGACCTATCCCCTCCCTACCTCCCCACCTACACCCTCTCCACCTATCTTCTTTACTCTCCATCTTCGGTCCGCCTCCCCCTCTCTCCCTATTTATTCCAGTTCCCTCCCCCCATCCCCCTCTCTGATGAAGGGTCTAGGCCCGAAACGTCAGCTTTTGTGCTCCTGAGATGCTGCTTGGCCTGCTGTGTTCATCCAGCCTCACATTTTATTATCTTGGAATCTCCAGCATCTGCAGTTCCCATTATCTCTATCCCCAACTCAGAGCTGCTTGCTTGCTCTCTTAGCATCTAGCTGCATGCTTGTAGTATGCTTACTTCGCCTTACTTGCTGAGCCGGTTAGTATGTTGGCACTTCAACCAGAGTCAAAGGCTGTCTGTACTGAAAACAAAAATTGCTGGAGATTGCAGTGGGTCAGCAGCATCCATGGAGAGAAAGCAATGTTTTGAGTCTAGATTCAAAATGTTAGCTTTTTCTCTCTCCACGGACGCTACCGACCCGTTGCGCTCTCCAGCATTTTTTTGTTTTCAGTACAGATTCCAGCATCTGCAGTAATTTGCTCCTAGGTTATCCAAAACAGCTGTATTGAGGTACTCCTTTTTCCCATGCTGTTTGGCAGTAGGAATTTATCAGAAGTGGGAGGGGGTCATCTTGCTGTATGGAAGTCAATCTAATACACACACCTGCCTGCACAATAAACACACTGCATTTTTATTCAGGCAAATGATCACGTCAGAAATTGGATGGGGGCTAGTCCTCAAACTGGTCAAGGGGGAGCCAATGTCCATCACAAAGTCCCAGTAGTATCAGTCACAGGCACAAGCCATATACTGTGTAGGGCTTGGCTATGGTCAATTATCAGTTGAGAAGCTCAGGGTGTGGGCATCCATCCAACTACAGTGCTAAGGTTTCAAATGCTCTTCAAAGGCAATTTGTAGCATGCCTTTCATCCTTGCAAATTATATATTGGAATCTCAATGCTGCAGAAATTAGTTGCAATGACTTAAAAGAGGCTAAAGCTGACCAAAAGCATCCCATTATTTTGTAATACCTCCAAGCAGCTTCTGGGACAAGGAGAACATTGCATCATGTGTCATGTAAGTATGATAATTACTCAGTCAGCATGGCACCTTCAGCCCATCTGTGCACATGCCTTGACCAAGGCTGTGATAAAGCAGGTGATGGGGCTGCTGCAGATGTGGCTCTGGACAGAATGTGTTGCATCATCCTGGTGTGGTGTGCTCTGCACAATTGGAGCATGTCACGAGGTGGTGTGATCGATGGTGAAGACTGGGGCATTAGGAACAATCTTCTGAGGAGGAGTTTGAGGTCTTTGGAGAGAAGAAAGTTCTCCCGTTTTTACAAGTCAGTTAGAATCTGAATAATACCCAGTTCCATTGGATAAGAGCTCGGTGCAGAACATGACCACAGAATGTTAAACAATAGTTGGTTACAGTGCCAAGCATTGTAGAAGCAAACCAGCTTCTATGGGTTTTTGTTTGTGTTTGCATTGGCTACCATAAATATAAACTCATGTTTTCAGTATTTTCTGGTTATTACAAATGTACATGACTGCTATTTGTCCCCATTGCCCTATTGAACAGTAACAAGCTGCAGGCATCTTGTGCAGATTGAGAATATTGACCCACAGAGGGAGCTTAGATGGAGTGAAGCTAAGGTCGTCTGCCAAAATTCCAGAGGATTTAATTCTTCTCAATCCTTCATTCCCCAAAATGATATTAGATTTAACAGCCCATCTTTCTTTGTCTGCCATTCTTTGCTCTACAAAGTGATGATTCATTCTTTCTTCAGGTAATTGAAGTTTGGGAAGACCATAGGATATACGAGCAGAAGTAGGCCATTTGGCCCATCATGTCTAGCCACCATTCAGTGAGATCATGGCTGATCTGATAATCTCTCAACTCCATTTTCCTTACTTGTCCCCTTATCCCTTGATCCCTTTATTCATTAAAAATGTCTGCCTCAGCCTTGAATATACTTAACAATACAGCCTTATTTTCTGCAAACTTGACATTTTAATGTAGATGATATTTTTCATAGGTATTTTGTTAAGAGGATTCATGTCTGTCCAATCTGAATGAAGAGAGGCAAGGTGTACAAATAAAGGCAATGTTTCTGATGCCATCTACTCGGACTGCAGCGAGGCTTTTGATCAGGTCCCATGTGGCAGACTGATAGAAACTAAAAGCCCATGGGATCCAAGGGAATTTAGCAAATTGAATCTACAATTGGCTGAGTGGTAGGAACCAGAAAGTGACAGTTGAGGGGTATTTTTCTGACTAGACGTCTCTGCCCAGCAGGATACCACAGGGCTCTTGCCGTGTATAGTTTACATAAATGATTTAGACCTGAAGTAAGAGAGTTGATCGGTAAATCTACAGACAATACAAAACTTGGGGATGTGATAAGTAGTGAGGAAAATAGCTTAAGGTTACAAGAGGATATCGATGGCAAGGTCAGGTGGGCTGACCAGTGGCAAATGGAAATCAATTCAGATAAATGTGAGGTGATCCACATGGGTAGTACAAACAAAGTAAGGGAGTACAGGATGAACAGTGGGAGCCTGGAAAATGTTGAGGATCAGGGAACCTCAATGTGTATGTCCAGTAGGCCCCAAGGTGTCAGGACAGCTAGACAAAGTGGTTAGAAAGGCATAGCTAGGGCAGACAGAAAGAAAACTTTTCTGAAGAAGGGTCCAGATCCAAAACATCGGTTTTCCTGTTCCTCTGATGCTGCTTGGCCTGCCGTGTTCATCCAGCTCCACACCTTGGTATCTCAGAAAACTTTGCCCTTGTTGGAGGAATTGATGATCAGGGAGCGTAGATTTAAGGTAAGGTAAGTTTAGTGGAGGTGTGAGGGCAAGCCTTTTCACCTAGAGGGTGGTAAGAATGTGGAACTCGCTGAGTGTAAGGGTGGTAAAGACAGGAACCTTCAGGACATTTAAGAAATATTTAGATGTGCAATGCCAAGGAATGCATGGCTGGGACAGATGCTGGAAAATGGAATTAGAATGCTTAGGTGACTGTTTTTGACTTGAATGGATATGATGAACTGAAGAGCCTTTTTCTGCGCTGAGCTCCATGACTCAAAATTGCAAACGATTGTGGCCCTGGCACTCATGCCCATGGCAATCCACTATTACAGGTTACCACAAGGAGAGAGAGAGAGCTTATAGACTTTGTAAAATTATATTCAAATGACACTGTTTACCATGGTGGGATTCAAATCCCCATCCCCTGAACATTAGCCCAAGGTCCTGGATTACTACTCTGGTGATATTACCACAAAAGCACACATCATTGTCGTGCTGATCCACATACAAATATCTGCTTTCCACATTTACTGTACAGCTTTGCGCTGCTTAAAAATATCACAATAAAAACTGATGTTGCAGTGCTTGAACGCAGTGGGGGTGTTTATGGTGTGCTGCCACTTTATCCTTACATGATTGTAGATCATGGAGCATATGCATAGACTGACTCATTTTGCAAACATGTGTAAGCATCCCAAATGCTCCCCATTGGGAGAGGGAGGGAAGAAATACCTTTACAGCAGGGAAAACTTTTGTTTCTTACTGGTCAGAAAGCAATTTGGCACATCCTGTTGTCATGAAAAGCGCTATATAAATGCAAGTTTCTTCTTACTTTATCACTTTTCTGGTCAACCCACACAATGCCTCTACTAATCAGAGTCTAGACGCTGAACAGAGACAATGCAGAGACAATTCAAATGCAGCAAAGAGGAGATTTCAGTAATAACACAAGGAACCACTGCAGCAATCTCAATAAGCGAATAAGCAATATTTATTGCTTTCATGTGCAAACACTTTATATTCCCCCATTTAAAATTCATTGCTGTTTTGTCTGTGCTTCAGGTGGCCGGAATGCTTTCTAGGACAGTTTAAGCTGCTAAAGGTTGAAAAACAGTTAATGAAGTAAGAATTCTCTGATAGTTAATGTTCCATGATTTGATGCATGACTGATGGACGTTGTGTTCTGAAAGTAAAATATAAAATGGTCTATTAGATATTACTGAAGCCAACAAGACTGCAGAAGATTCTGCAACATGACAATATTGGTGACTGCAGAACATTCCACCAGTCCATTCAATTTAGAAATATGTTTTTTTTTCAGCTTTTTAGTGGCCCATCTACTGTTTGTAAATAAAACAAATTCACACACAAAAAAGGAAGAGAGATGGTCACAATTATAGCTCAAACTCTTGAAAACCATTAGATACGAAAGAGAGAGCACTGTGATAATGGGAACTGCAGATGCTGGAGAATCCAAGATAATAAAGTGTGAGGCTGGATGAACACAGCAGGCCCAGCAGCATCTCAGGAGCACAAAAGCCGACGTTTCGGGCCTAGACCCTTCATCAGAGGGGGGGGGGGGGGGGTGATGAACCGTGCTCGCCGTCACCATCCTAGGAAAAAGGCTCTCCCTCTCCACCCTATCTAACCCTCTGATTATTTTATATATCTCAATTGAGTCACCTCTCAACCTTCTTCTCTCCAATGAAAACAGCCTCAAGTTCTTCAGCCTCTCCTCGTAAGACCTTCCCTCTATACCAGGCAACATCCTAGTAAATCTCCTCAGCACCCTTTCCAAAGCTTCCACATCCTTCTTATTACCTTATGCATCTTTCCTGTACTCATGGTGATGTTGATCTCCAGTTTGTTGAGAACTGGGGCCCTTAAATCCTCAGGTTTCCTTAGTTTTATCTTTTCCTGTTAGCATGGGACCTCATCTAATTGTGTCACATTACTAAGTAGCTTTCTGAAAATGTAAACAAAATTAAATATGAAAACAGGGAAGACATCAGAAGAATCAGCAAGGCTCTGAATTGCGTCAAAAATTCATCAGAGACCACTATACTCCAGAACTTCTGATTATGACAAGAATTACCCATTAGCACCTTGGTCTGTTTCTAACCCTTTTAAGCCACATGTTTTTAAGTCAGTAATCACAATCATTTTCCCATTGTCTCTGAAATTCTGACAAGTTTTCTCATCTCCATCTCTGCTTTTCTTTCTTCATTCTTTTGATTCCAAGGCTTTTTTCTTTTCTATTTTGAGCCACTTTATCTCTATCTCGTGTTCACGCTGCTTTAACTGTAATTGAATCCTTGCTAACTGAGGAGGCTCACCACTTGATATATCCAGTCCCTCCTGCAATTCCACCAATCCCAGATGTTTTGCCATTTTTTTATTTTCTGCTCGATTAGCTCTGGCAGGCAATTTCCCCTTTAATTTATTTGCCAATTCCAACAACCTGGCATTGGCAACTCCTTGCAAATCCATCAGGGATAGCTATTCCAATTTCAAGATCATTAAAGCTGTTTCCAATATCATCCTATCTTAAAATCATAAGATCATAAGAAATTGGAATGGAAATAAACGACTCGGCCCCTCGAACCTACTCCAGCTTTCAGTACGATCATGGCTAATCCAACAATCCAACATTCCTCGTGTTCACTTTCTGGCCCTTTCCCTGTAATCATTGATTCCCCTGCTGATCAAGAATCTATCTATCTCAGCATTAAATATACACAAGGATTCTTCCCCAACAGCTCTCTGAGGCAAGGAGTTTTAAAGATTTTGAGGGAAGAAATTTATCCTCAACTTAGTCTTAAATTGCACCCCTTTTTCTGAGACTACGTCCAACAGTCCTAGATTCTTCCATGAGGGGAAACATCCTCTCAGCATTTACTCTGTCGAGGCCTTAAGAACGCCACTTGTTTCAATGAGATTACCTTTCATTCTTCTAAATTCCAGTGAGTTGAGTGTCAACTTGTTAAATCTTTGATCATAAAACAATCCCTGTAGACCAGGGATAATCCTAGTGAACGTTCAATAAAATTATATCTTTCCTTAAATTAGGGGATCAAATCTACTCACACTATACTCCAGACGTGTCCTCACCAGCAGCTTGGACAGTCACAGGAAAATTTACCTACTCTTACACTCCAAAGCCCTTCAAAAAATAGCCAACGTTTCATTGGCCTTCCTGATTATCTGCTGCACCTGTGCACGGGTACCTCAAGTTTCTTTGTGTCGCAACTTCCTGCAGTTGTTCTCCATTTAAATGATATTGTTCTTTTCTTCCCCAATCCAAAATGAACAACTTCACACACATTATAATCCATTGGCTGAAATTTTGCCCTCATACTTAACCTATCAATATCTCCCACCTTTGTCCCCCTACAACCACACATCAACGAATACCAGTCACGGTCGGACATAGAGCAGTTTTTCCGCCGTCTTCGCCTCCATGCCTACTTCTTCAACCGGGAACCCAACCCTCCTTCCACTGACCCCTTCACCCGCTTCCAACACAAGTCCTCCTCCTGGACACCACCCCCAGGCCTCCTACCCTCCCTCGACCTCTTCATCTCCAACTGCCGTCGAGACATTAACCGCCTCAACCTCTCCACCCCTCTCACCCACTCCAACCTCTCCCCCGCAGAACGGGCAGCCCTCCGCTCCCTCCGCTCCAACCCCAACCTCACCATCAAACCCGCAGACAAGGGTGGCACAGTGGTAGTATGGCGCACTGACCTCTACATCGCCGAGGCCAGACGCCAACTCTCCGACACCACTTCCTACCGCCTCCTCGATCATGACCCCACACCCGAGCACCAAACCATCATCTCCAACACCATTCACGACCTCATCACCTCAGGGGACCTCCCACCCACAGCCTCCAACCTCATTGTTCCCCAACCCCGCACGGCCCGTTTCTATCTCCTTCCCAAAATCCACAAACCTGCCTGCCCTGGTCGACCCATCGTCTCAGCCTGCTCCTGCCCCACCGAACTCATCTCCACCTATCTGGACTCCATTTTCTCCCCTTTGCTCCAGGAACTCCCCACCTACGTCCGTGACACCACCCACGCCCTCCACCTCCTCCAGGACTTCCAATTCCCTGGCCCCCAACACCTCATATTCACCATGGACGTCCAGTCCCTGTACACCTGCATTCCGCATGGAGATGGCCTCAAGGCCCTCCGCTTCTTCCTGTCCCGCAGGCCCGACCAGGCCCCCTCCACGGACACTCTCATCTGCCTAGCTGAACTCGTCCTCACACTCAACAACTTCTCTTTTGACTCCTCCCACTTCCTGCAGACTAAGGGGGTGGCCATGGGCACCCGCATGGGCCCCAGTTATGCCTGCCTCTTTGTAGGTTACGTGGAACAGTCCCTCTTCCGTACCTACACAGGTCCCAAACCCCACTTCTTCCTCCGGTACATTGATGACTGTATCGGCGCCGCCTCTTGCTCCCCAGAGGAGCTCGAACAGTTCATCCACTTCACCAACACCTTCCACCCCAACCTTCAGTTCACCTGGGCCATCTCCAGCACATCCCTCACGTTCCTGGACCTCTCAGTCTCCATCTCAGGCAACCAGCTTGTAACTGATGTCCATTTCAAGCCCACCGACTCCCACAGCTACCTAGAATACACCTCCTCCCACCCACCCTCCTGCAAAAATTCCATCCCCTATTCCCAATTCCTCCGCCTCCGCCGCATCTGCTCCCACGATAAGACATTCCACTCCCGCACATCCCAGATGTCCAAGTTCTTTAAGGACCGCAACTTTCCCCCCACAGTGATCGAGAGCGCCCTTGACTGCGTCTCCCGCATGTCCCGCAACACATCCCTCACACCTCGCCCCCGCCACAACCGCCCCAAGAAGATCCCCCTCGTTCTCACACACCACCCTACCAACCTCCGGATACAACGCATTATCCTCCGACACTTTCGCCATTTACAATCCGACCCCACCACCCAAGACATTTTTCCATCCCCTCCCCTGTCTGCTTTCCGGAGAGACCACTCTCTCCGTGACTCCCTTGTTCGCTCCACACTGCCCTCCAACCCCACCACACCCGGCACCTTCCCCTGCAACCGCAGGAAATGCTACACTTGTCCCCACACCTCCTCCCTCACCGCCATCCCAGGCCCCAAGATGACATTCCACATTAAGCAGAGGTTCACCTGCACATCTGCCAATGTGGTATACTGCATCCACTGTACCCAGTGCGGCTTCCTCTACATTGGGGAAACCAAGCGGAGGCTTGGGGACTGCTTTGCAGAACACCTCCGCTCAGTTCGCAACAAACAACTGCACCTCCCAGTCGCAAACCATTTCCACTCCCCCTCCCATTCTCTTGATGACATGTCCATCATGGGCCTCCTGCACTGCCACAATGATGCCACCCAAAGGTTGCAGGAACAGCAACTCATATTCCGCCTGGGAACCCTGCAGCCATATGGTATCAATGTGGACTTCACCAGTTTCAAAATCTCCCCTTCCCCTACTGCATCCCTAAACCAGCCCAGTTCGTCCCCTCCCCCCACTGCACCACGCAACCAGCCCAGCTCTTCCCCCCTACCCACTGCATCCCAAAACCAGTCCAACCTGTCTCTGCCTCCCTAACCGGTTCTTCCTCTCACCCATCCCTTCCTCCCACCCCAAGCCGCACCCCCAGCTACCTACTAACCTCATCCCACCTCCTTGACCTGTCCGTCTTCCCTGGACTGACCTATCCCCTCCCTACCTCCCCACCTACACTCTCTCCACCTATCTTCTTTACTCTCCATCTTCGGTCCGCCTCCCCCTCTCTCCCTATTTATTCCAGTTCCCTCTCCCCATCCCCCTCTCTGATGAAGGGTCTAGGCCCAAAACGTCAGCTTTTGTGCTCCTGAGATGCTGCTTGGCCTGCTGTGTTCATCCAGCCTCACATTTTATTATCTTGGAATTCTCCAGCATCTGCAGTTCCCATTATCTCTGATAATATCTCCCAGTAAACTGTTTAGATCGCTCTGGCAACCTGCCTTTCCTCTTACTTTTGTGTTCTCTACAAATTTGCTTACAGTACATTTGTTTCCTCCCTCCAAGTCATTAAAATATACCATCAGGGATGTAAACAGTTGTGGTTTTAGCACAGATCCCTGTGTTATCCACTGGTCACAAGTCGTCAATCTGAAAATGAATCCTATATCTCTACTCGCTGTTTCCTACCTATGAGCCAATTCTCTATCCAAATATATCCAATACAATGGGCTCATATCTTCTGACTCAATCTTTTGTGATATCTTTCTAGGTATCTCAAAAATATCTAACAAATTAGTCAGACGTGATTTCCCTTTCACAAAGCAATGCTGGCTTTGCTTGATCAGATTATAAGTTTCCAAATGTTCTGCTCTTTCTTCATTAAAAATTGTTTGCAATGCTTTTCTAGCAGTAGATGTGAAAATAATTGGCCTGTATTCACCATATGATTGCATTGCTCCCTTTTTGAATAGGAATGTCACATCAGTAGTTTTCCAATCATCTGGTAGTTCACCAGAATCTGATAATTATAGCCAATACACCCATTACCTCTGTAGCTACCCATTTTAGGATCCTGAGATGCAAGCCATCAGGGCCAAAGGACTTCTCTGCCTTTAGTTCCATTTGTTTATCTAATACTACTTCTCCAGTGTTGGTGGTGATATCTAAATTCTCCCCATTTTCTTTAGTATGAATGGGATTTTCAAAGTATCTTCCACCATAATGACTGATGCAAAATATCTGTTTAATCCCTCTACCATTTCCTTGCTCCCCAAAAACATCTCCCCAAATGCATTTCCTAAGGGGACTACGTTCACTTTGACCTCTTTTTTTCCCTTTATAGACATTGAAAGAAGCTCTTATTATTTTGCGTATTCCCCATAAGTTTGCCCTCATAGTTTATTTTCTCTCCCTATTATCTTTTTAGCCCTTCTTTGGTGGATTCTGAATTTATCCCAGTCTTTGGGGCTGTCACTGATTTTTGCATTCTTAGGTATTATAAACTCTGTTAGGATGATAAGCCTAGTGTTTGTCCTTTTATTATTTTATCCTTTACCACCCACACTAAATTCACATCCAGTCTTACAGAACATTGAGCATAGAACATAGAACTGTACAGCACAGGAACGGGCCCTTTGGTCCACGATGTTGTGCCGAACATGACGCCAAATGAAACTAATCCCTTCTGCTTAGCATTGGTCCATATCCCTTCATTACTTGCATATTCATATGCTATCTAAGAGTCCCTTAAATGCCCTTACCATATCTGTCTCCACCGTCAGCCCTGGTAGAGCGTTTCAGACTCCTACTACACTCTGTGTAACAAAACTTGCCACTCACATCCCCTTTAAACCTTCTCCCTCTAACCTTAAATGCATGCTCCCAAGTGTTAGACATTTGAATGCTGGAAAAAAGACTCTGACCATCAACTCTATCTATGCATCTCATAACTTTATAAACTACTATCAAGTCTCCCCTCAACCTGCATTGCTCAAAAGAAAATAACCCAAGATTTTCTCGCCTCTCCTTATACATTACACCCTCTACTCCAGGCAACATCCTCATAAACCTCTTCTGCACCCTCTTCAGAATTGAATGCAATACCCTAAGCGTGGCCTAACCAAAGTCTTTTAAAGCTGCAACATGACATCCTGACTCTTATTTTCCGACCAATAAAGGCAAGCATACCATACACCTTCTTAACCACCCTATCTACTTGCGCGGCCACTTTCAGGGAACTACGGACTTGAATTCCAAGATCCTTCTGTTCATCAATCTGTTCAGAATCCTGCCATTAATTGTACACTTTCCTTATCAGCTGATCTGTCAAAGTGCAGTACCTCACCGCTTACTTGGATCAAACTCCATCTGCTGTTTTTCTGCCCATATTTGCAACTGATCTGTATCATTTGACAAACTTCTCTGCTATTCACAGCTCCACTGATCATTGCACTGTCTGCAATCTTACTAAAATATCCATCTACGTTTTCATCTAAATCATTTGTATATATCACAAACAGCAGAGGTCCCTTGTATGTTCTTTCCGGGCTGTTGTCAGGCAGAACTTTGTCAATTTAAAAGATTCTCTATGATGCATCTCCATCTCAAATATTTCCTCTTTCTACTTCAAAATCCAACATTATATCACACAGCACAGCTCAATATGCAGCACTTGATTGTTCTCAAGTTGCAAAACCCTCCTGATATTTCAGTCATAGCAGTCCAACTTCCAGTTTAGTTCACGGTCCCAAAAAGAAAGTCTGAATCTTTTTTTTGGCCGAGTGCCTGTTGTGTCAAATTTATTTCAGGATTTTTGCAAATTCCAAAGATATTTATCAGTGTATTCTCACCTCATTAACTACCTACTCTGCCCTCATGCCTTCACTCACATCTGATTCAATCTCGATTTTATCACGTGCCGTTCATGGAACAGCTCACCACTCATCAGTTATCCTCCAAAAGATGACCACGCACATCATAATTAAAAGGCCATTGTGCATTGACTTGAACTCTCACATTCTGAAGCTATCCTGCTCTATGATGGACATGGACCATGAAAAAGGCAGAGATGGGGAAGGTATTGCAGTGATGGGGTACTGGAGATTCTGGTGGTGGTGGTGGTTGTTGGAGGTGGTTGTGCAGAGAAAAGGAGTCCTCTTTTTCTTGAACTGAAGTTTAAACACAGTAAAATCTGGAATTAAAAACTAGGCTAATTTTGACCATGAAATAATGTTGGAAAAACCCATCTCGTTCACTGATGTCTTTTAAGGAAGCAAAAGTGCTCTCCTATTTCATTTAGCCTATGTGTGATTCCAGACCCACAGCAATGTTGATTCTTAATTGCTATCTGAAATAGTCTAGATAGCCAATCAAAGTAAAAACCAAAAGAACCGAGGATGCTGTAAATCAGAACAAAAACAAAGTTGCTGGAAAAGTTCAGCAGGTCTGGCAACATCCGTGAAGGAGAAAACAGAGTTAATGTTTCGGGTCCAGTAACCCTTCCTCAGAACTTAGATAGCCAATCAGTTGAAGGGCAAGTTAGAGTACTGTGTGCAGTTCTGGAATTCACAGGATGGATGTGATATCACTAGACAGGGTGCAGAGAAGATTTACTAGGCTGTTGTCAGGTGGTGATAGATTGTCTCTTATTGGAGGTGGTCATTGTCTGGCATTTGTGTGGCATGAATTTTACTTACCATTTTGTCAGCCCTAGCCTGGAAATTGTCCAGATCTTGTTGCATTTGAACAGGGGCTGCTTCAGTATTTGATAAATTGTGAATTGTGTTGCAAATTGTACAATCATTGGCAAACATCCCCACTTCTGACCTTATGATGAAAGGAAAATCACTGATGAAGCAGTTGAAGATGGTTGGGCTGAGGACACTATCCTGAGTGCTGTCCTGCAGTGTTATGCTGGAGCTGAGATCACTTACCTCAACAATTATAACGATATTCCATTATGTCAGGTATGAATCCAACCAGCTGAAAGTATTCCCACTGATTTCCATTGACTTTAGTCAATGACTTTAGGGCCAAGACAATGAAGGTAGGTAGGGATGGTCTGAGGTCACTCTGTCCCTATTCATTAAGAGGCACCACTGAATTGATTGCACACTTACACATCACAACACTACACAGCAGATTTTACAGATTCACACCCAATTAGAAGCTCCCATTGATTTTTTCACAACACAAGAGCAGGACATTCAGCAAAAAGGGTAGATGCCTGTACTTTTGCTCTTTCCATTTCACTTCATCATGCGTGGTCAACATATCTTCCATGCCTAGAATGCATGTTGGGAATTTTCTTGCAGAGGTCAATGTCACCACCCTGTAGGATTTTTTTGTTGATTACCTTTAATTAATTTCCAAATAGACGTCCAGACGGCGAAAACTCTGAGCTAGGAGCACAAAATCAACTACAATGAAAATGTTGGGACAATGTTGGGACTGAGTCTTGTGGATAAAATGAATGAGACAGATGACAAACCTACTTATATAAAAAGGTCAGTGTTTTATTTAAGTGTGATACATGAAAGTGGGTTATACATTCAAATATATGAACAGTGTTGAGTATTAAGTCTCCTTCTGAATTAAAGAAATTGCAGGACTTACACTACAATGAGCTTATGCCATCAAAGGTGGCCAAATTATTGATAACAGTTCACTAATGGTTCTTTCTCTTAATCCACGCCATAAACATTAAGAACAGAGAATTAATGCTAAAATATACAATAACAAAACATTTACTGATGAAGAAAGTCCTAAGGTCTGTGGTGAAGCAGATCTACACCCAGGGGAGTGAACTTGATAGCAGGTTATACTGATTATGTCAATGTGCATGTTATTTTAGAAGAATGCCTGCCTGGAGCCTTATAGAATTTGATCCTGGTTCCATCTTACTCTGTTATCAACACGATTTAGTTCTTTTTACATATTCTTAGAAAACAGGTGTAATTCTTCCCACAATTCATCTGAATTCATCTGTCCCAAAAGGCCCTTATTTTCCAAGCACTAGGAAACTAATTATTTCCTGAATAGTTCAAGATTTTCATCCATAATACTCCATCTAATGCTCTGTTTCTTGTGTTGATCACTCTTTCTTCCGAGTAACAATCTTCAATTTACCTTTCCTCATTTGCATTTTTACAGCTATTCTTGCAATACACCTCCACAAGACAGTATCTCAGATTCCTTCATTCCAAGCTTAAAAGGAAAGTTTACAGCGCATTTCTACCACTCACAGTTGGCATGGCCTTCAGCAAATGTTCCTGCAGTGCCACAATGATGCCACCCGAAGGTTGCAGGAACAGCAACTCATATTCCGCTTAGGAACCCTGCAACCCAATGGTATCAATGTGGACTTCACCAGCTTCAAAATCTCCCCTTCTCCCACCGCATCCCAAAACCAGCCCAGTTCGTCTCCTCCCCCCACTGCACCACACAACCAGCCCAGCTCTTCCCCTCCACCCACTGCATCCCAAAACCAGTCCAACCTGTCTCTGCCTCCCTAACCGGTTCTTCCTCTCACCCATCCCTTCCTCCCACTCCAAGCTGCACGTCCATCTCCTACCTACTAACTTCATCCCACCTCCTTGACCTGTCCGTCTTCCCTGGACTGACCTATCCCCCTCCCTACCTCCCCACCTATACTCTCCTCTCCACCTATCTTCTTTTCTATCCATCTTCGGTCCGCCTCCCCCTCTCTCCCTATTTATTCCAGAACCCTCACCCCATCCCCCTCTCTGATGAAGGGTCTAGGCCCGAAACGTCAGCTTTTGTGCTCCTGAGATGCTGCTGGGCCTGCTGTGTTCATCCAGCCTCACATTTCATTTTCTTGGATTCTCCAGCATCTGCAGTTCCCATTATCACATCAATCTCTGAATGCCCATTACAATTCTGAAAATTAGTTGATTGCACTGTTTCAGGAAGGCTCATTAAAATTGCCTTAATTTTCTTTATTGTACCGTCTGTCGATGGTGAATTTGTAAAGTGTTTCCAGAGCAATAAATAATTACTGAGAAATAAATGACTGAACACAAATAAAACTGTTCAATGGTTCAGTGTAAAAATGGTTCAGTGTAGAACTCAAGAAATGACATTAGCAGTGGACCATTCAACCCGTCAAACCTCACCCAGTTTAGTGTGAGCATGGTTGATCTTGAACTTCAAATCCCACTTTCCCACTTATGCCTCGAGTCCCTGTTCAGCCTATTGCAGCTCTAAATGTACTCAATGACTGAGCATTCACAAACCCCTTGTGTGGAAAATTTGAAAATTTAAGTAATGCACATTCCTTTCTTCTCATCTTGATCCTGAATGATACCCACTTGTACTGAGACTGTGTTCCTAGGTTTTAGATTTCCTGACCAGCAAAAAGCAAAAACCAACTCTCCATATCTACCCTATCGAACTCCTTCAGAATCATCTGTGTTTCAATGAGATCACCTTTCATTCTTCTAAACTCCAGAGAACATAGATGCAAATTACTCTGCCTCTCATCAGAGGCAACCCCTTTATTCCACTGAGCAAATTTAGTGAACGCTTGCCTCCAATGCAAGTTCATCTTTCCTTAAATGTGCAGATCAAATCCACCCAAAATATTCTGGATGTGTTCTCACCAATGTCCAAGTGATGCAAGAATTTTCTGTACTCCAATCCTCTTTCAATAAAGGTTAATGTACCATTTTGCCTAAATTTGTAACTCAAAGAAGTAAGACCAGACATCCGTCTTAAAACTGTATTAATAAAACAGCACCAGGTTACCACTCATGAATATAACAAGGGGCACTTTTTTAAATGGAAAACGTAAAGGAACTATTATATTGTATTGTCCACTTCAGGAACTATGGCAGTTCAAAAAAGCAACTAACCATTACCTTCCCTAGTGCAAGTAAGAATAGGCAATAAAAGGTGGTCTAACCAGCAACTCTCGCACCCAATGAATAAATTGAAATAAAAATCTATTAAGCTGTCACGCACTTCCAGTCCATGCAAGATTTTATCTCTGTGTTCAAAACATAATGTGTATACTACATTTATATGAAAGGTTTTTATATGAAAGAAACAAATAACTGTTATTAATTCTGCCTGTAAGCTAATTAATACAGAAAATTAAAGTTTTAATATGGAATGGGTGCTTGTTGATTTCACTTTTTTGTTCTTCGTTAGAATTTCCTGCAGCAGTTAAAAAGAAAATGCAATGGACATCAGATAAATGGCAATTTGTGAAGCACAATGTGTTACAGAATGGAGCAAACTGGATCTGAAGAGAACAAACCCACACTGAGACAGCAGCAACATTTGGAAACAATTTCTTCCAAAACAGTTACTTCCCAGCTTTCAAACACAAAGCAGCCCCATGAGAGTGGGGGAGAAACAGTCATGTTTTTCATTTCCTCTGACATTTATGAGTCTTTGTACCTCTCTAAAACGCATTCTGTAACCTAATGAATTCCTTCAGTTGCCAGAATTATTAAACAAAACAATAAGCCACGGCTTTTCAAGTCTTTTCATGTCTTGTTATGATTGTAAGGTATCTAGGTTATAGAAAATAGTCTCAATCCAGCAGGGCATGATCATGGACTGAATAACAATAGAGGGAGGCAGACAAATGCAGGTCCGACCTGCTGAAAGCATCTGTGAGATTCTAACAAGCAACATAAAATATAAGCCAAAATTCCCTCAAAGCTACAACACCTCCATATTCTAGCAAAGTGATGACAGCAGGAAAATTCCAGCAAAAGCTCCCACTCTCATAATCACTTCTCATAATAATACAAGATATAAAAGCAGAAGTAGACCATTCAGCCCTTCCAGTCTGCTTCGCGAATCAACAAATCATGGCTGACCTGATAATCCTCAACTCCACTTACATGCTTTTTCCCCATAACCCTTGATTAAGTTAAAAATTTGTCTATCTCAATCTTGAATATGCTTAACAACTCTAGCTTCATTATTTGCAAATTTGATGTTGTGTTAATATTAATAAAGAAATTTTCCAGAATCCAGAATGCCAATCTCTCTTAATAGCTTGCAGCAGAAACTCTCACCTACTGTCAACAGAAATCATCTCTCTCTTAGAGGCTATAACAGAGTTACTTTCATCAGAAGTGTTGCTATGAATCCTGGGCTGTGCAATCTGCCTCATTTTCAATGCGGGACAGCTTTTTATGGGTGCCAACTGTGAACACACAACTCTTTGGAGAATCCCAGTTTGTGATTCATATCCTGGTCCTGGAGAAGAAAAAATTTTGAGAAAGGGATGGGAGTGTAGGCAAATGCACATTGGCTGGAATTTCACAGGGAGAGGTGACAATGCCCATGGCTGACTAAATATGAGCCCAACTCCAGAAGGTTAGGAAGCACAACCTGACATAACAATTTTCAGCCTCTTGGGGCATGACTTTCATCTTCAATTCCCAAAGCTGCTAACCATTTTCCAGATAACCCCAGTCTATGGCGAGCCCAATAATTCTTCAGTTTTATCTTGTCTTAGCAGCAGTCATGATTCAGCAGCATTATGTTTCACGGCCAAGTCAAAAGTTTATAAATTCAAGTTGCACTCCAGGACTTTGGAAACATAATCTAGCTTTCCAATTGAACTATAAAAACGTTGTAATGAAATATGAGAATTAAGAAAATAGGTTGTCATATGTATCATATAAAGATCTTGTGGGACTGTGAGCAAATGTTTGCCCAGCGTATACTTTTTAATAAAAGGTAGTGCTGAATCCAAAACAAGACCAATTTTGAAACGACTACATCACTCATATGGGTAGTAGAGATATCTGCGAGGTTTCAATTGCACGTGTGCCAAGTTTTCAAGTGTTGATAAAACAAAAGGGAGATCCATGCAAAATGGTCACCTAAACAAGGGCAACTTCTTTATCCCATGTCATACTGGTCTTGGCGTTGGTCTGAGCAGATGTTGGGTCCAGTGTCTTAAACAGCAATTCAAAATAAAAGCAGTCATTATAATTGAACTGAGCATATTCCTTGAGAGTTTCCTTATGGGAGAAGACCTTGAGCTTAAGGGTATTCCATATAGATAATCAGGTGTGATCATTGTGATCCTTTATTTATTACACATATACCAAGTGAATAGATTTGGAGTTGACGTCCTGGTGCAACACTGTACCCAAATGAACAACAACCGGTACTAGGAGTCTGTGGTGTAGTCACCACCCCACAAAAGGGTGTCTGTTCAAACTTCCCTCCATAGACTTTGGGCTAAATTTTGACATGACCATGGAGGTGAAAGGATACACAATTTCCCATCAGTAACTGGTGTGCCTGTTTAGTTGCACCTTTCCACTTCTCTGCCATTTCAAAGCAAGTTGGTTCTGAGGAGGCAGGGCTGGCACTTATTCACCTGTAAGAATGAATTAACCAACAAAACCCCTCAATTTGCCAATTAAAGCAACTGTACAATTGCAAATGGTGGTTCACCAGTCAGTAATTGGGGTCCCCATTGAGGCTGAGGATTTGAAGTGAGAGCTCAGTGACACACAATGACCCAGTGCTCCACCTACACACCCTAGCCCCCATCACAGATGTGATTGGGAGTTGGTGACAACCTCGGCCATGGATTTCACCAAAGATGTTCTTTTTTACCTCCACAATAATAATGCAGCAGCTGTGGTTGGATTTATGTTGTTTAGAAGACTTTAGAAAGTGCTTCCATTTTTAAAACATCCTTTCACCTTCATCCATCAGCAGTTGCCAAGTCTAATAGTGGACGGCATCCATCTGGTTTTCCAAAGTCTACCTGGCATCCTACTTTGGAATGAACAAAACAAACACTGACCATGCAAACTGACTGGTTTGTTCTTTAATGCACAATGCAGATTCGGAACCCAGAAATACACCGATCAACAGGGCCCTGACCCCTGAATGTGTAACCTAAATAACACCAAGAGCACTGCTGAGGGAATGCTGCACTGGACACAATGCTGTTGTGGAGTTGGAGTTGGCCTACCAACAAGGCAGCCATTGAGAAATTTGTGGCACTGTCTTTTTCTGAGAAAACCCAACAAATCAGAAATTAATTTGACAGTGGCAAAGCCATTAATTGCCCTTCCCCAGAACTAAGGCCCTGGTATGGTTGGGGGGTTGGAGGGGACAAATATCCCACCTCAAACAAAACTGCTGGCTATTCAGAGGCTAGTAGCTTCTGTGGTAAGCAACACCACTGAGCAGGCTGTGACTGCTACCACAAGGATAACTCGCAGTGTTGTGAGCTAAGTATTGTTGGGATGGGTTTCACAGTGTGGATATCACAAATAGAGGAGTGTATTCTGAAACAAGGCAATGAGTGGCTCTCTGACATATCCATTCCCCCCCTCCTCCAGTGTCACAGTGACTCGAAACACAAATTTGAAGAACAACGCCTTATCTTCTACCTGAGCACCCTACAGCATGGAGGACTCAACATTGAGTTCTCCAATTTCAACCATCCCCCACCTTCCCTTCCAGCATCACCTCCTCCCTTCCATTCTACCTCCTGATCATCTCTTTCAGCCACCAGTCGAATTCATCCCTCTCATCAGCCAACCAGGTCGTACCTATCACTAGTGTCCACCTATCACCACCATTGCAGCTTCACCTCTTTCCTCCCACCTCACTTTATCTGCAGCTCCCCCTACCCCCACATCCAGTCCTGAAGAAGGGTAATACCTAAAACATTGACTGCTCCATTCCTCCAGATGTTGCCTGGCCTGCTGTGTTCTTCCAGCCTCCTGTTTATCTACAAGCGGCTCTCATGTCCCTTCTTCCCCCACAATCACAATGACCCATCCCTTAATTGGGCACTAATGACCTTAAATTGAAGGATGCCAATTTAAGGTGATAAGTGGCCTTAGGTACAGCTGGGTCAAACCCAATGCTTCAGTAGGTTTCAAATTGAGCTGGTGGGCCATGGGCCGTACAGCCAAGACCTTAATTCTGGCTAAGTTGAGAATGTGGCAGGGTTTAGGTCTGACACCATACTCTCTAACAAAATGACCTTCTCATTTCTAAACTTTCCATCAGTGAGATCAGAAGACCACGTCCTTCAAAAGAAATGTTAAATTGAGCTTCTGCCTACCTTCTCAGGTGGATGGAAGAAACCCTGCAGCACAATTTGGAGAAGAGCATAAATATATCCCAAATGTTCTTGATTTGATTTGCTGAAATTTATTGTCACATGTACCTAAGTGCAGTGAGAAGCTTTGTTTATGAGCAGTAAGTCAGCAGTAAGGCAGATCATAGTAAGCAAGGATATACAGATCATAGGAGGAAAAAACACTTGGACAGAGTGAAGCATACACAGGTTACACTACATAGGACGTGCGCAAGGCAAGGACAACTTTAACAAGATCAACATTATTTGAAGTTAGACGGTCCATTCATCAGTCTAATAATGGCAGGGAAGAAACTGTTCTTGAGCCCGCTTAGTGCATGTATTCAAGCTTCTGTACCTTTTGCCTGATGGAAGAGTTTGTAGAAGAGCATTACTGGGGTGGGAGGGGTCTTTGATAATGTTGGCAGCCTTTCTGCGTCAATGAGAGGTATAAATGAAGTCCATGGATGGGTGATTGGCCTCCTTGATGGTCTGGGCTGTGCACACAACCTTCTGCAATTTCTTACGGTCCTGAGCAGAGCGGTAATGTGATCTATGGTGCACCTGTAAATGTTGGGTATGGACAATCCGAACTTCCTAAGCTCTCTGAGGACGAAGAGGCATTGCTGAGCCTTCTTGACCATTGCATCTATGTGAGAAATCCAGAACAGGTCGTCGGTTATTGTTACTCGTCGGAACTTGATGCTCTTGACCCTCTCAACCTCCGCTCCATTGATGTAGAGGCAGGTGTGTTCTCCTCCTTACTTTCTGAAGTCAATGATCTGTTCTTTTGTTTTGCTGATATTGAGAGCAAAGTTATTACCATTGCACCAAATCACCAAACCCTCTATCTCCTTCCTGTATTCTGACTCATTCTTGTTTGATATCTGTCCTACTACTGTGGTTCATCAGCAAACTTATAGATGGTGTTAGTTTGGAATTTCTGGTGGCTGTACATGGGGTGGAGAGCACATCCTTGGGGAGGTGGGGGGGGGCTCCAGTTGCAAGTGTTATCCTGAAGGAGGTGCAGTTGTCTAAGCTCACTGATTGCAGTCTATGGGTCAGGAAGCTGAGGATCCAGTTGCAGAGGGCAGAGTTGAGACAAAGGTCTCAGAGTTTTGAGATCAGTCTGGAGGGGATAATAGTATTCAAGGTGGAACTATAATCAATGAGCAGGAGTCTGACATAGATGTCCTTGTTGTCCAGATGTTCCAGGGATGAGTGCAAGGCTAGCAAAATTGCTTCTGCTGTGGACCTGTTACATCAGTAAGCAAATTGCAAGGAATTGAGGAGGGCTGGAACACAACACAGTTGATGATATTTAGTGCTCATTCCCCACAAAAAAAACAAGATTATTGAGTCATATTGCTAATTGTCAAAATATTGTTATGTGCCAAGTTGGTGTCACAACTGTCTGAATTAGAACGATGACTACATTTCTAAAGTTAATCATTGGGCTGAAGTGTTTCAAGACATCTTCAAAACATAAATGGTATTATTGCCAATCCAATATTTTACTTTCTCTAATTGAAATTGTTGATGCCAATTGATGACTGTGACACTCCAATCACTCTCTTAAAACAAATATCAGTGCCAATGGATCTGTTTCAGTAACACTCAGCAGAGATATGAGTCACTATGACCTTCACAAGGGCAGTTGGGGATAGCAATAAATGTTGCCTTTGTCAGTGATGTCCAGATCTTAGCAAAAAACATAGTTAGGAGACAGTATGTGAGATCTGAGGAATTCTAGTGCATGTGTGTGTCTTCTTTATTGACCATTTATTTCAGTCACGAATGTTCTTGGGAGTCTTCCTGCTTAAAGCTGATTCCCTGTCTAACCTGGAGTAGGAGATATGTTTTTCTACAAGATCAGGAGCTGCATTTGGATAAATAAAGCATGGGTCTCCTTGACACTATAATGGTCCTGCAACAAACAAGTATTGAGATAAAATATAGTAAAGCTGGAAATACTCAGCAGGTTTTGCAACATCAATTGAAACAGAAGCAGAGTTAGCCCTGCAGACAGATGCACCCGAGTAAAACCTGGTTTATCTCAAACAGAGTGGGCAAGGGGAGAAATATAAAAATAAAAGAGGAACAGCTCTGAGAAAGTAGAAAGCAAAACAGTACCTGTACTTTCTCATGAATATCGTGGGTGTATTCGTGGGTGTACATGTGTCACATGGACTGCACTGGTGCACCTGGGCCTTTTTAACAGGCAAGATGATGGGAGGATACGTTGGCCTTGCTAATATTTCAAGAACAAAACAAAGCCCATCAGCAGATTTTTTTGCTTCTGTTTCTGCTTTTGTTGTGAAAGCATCATTGATTAATATTTGTATTCCGCCATCATTATATATGCTTACAACAAGTTAGACGATGTTTAACCTGCTGATAATGAAAATAAATCTTATAACTATAAATATCAAGAGATGGGTCTTTAAAATTCCAAGTGGCTATATTCCTTTTACAGATTTTCGTTGTTGTGGGACAGTCCCTGGGAAGAAAGGTTGTTGATACACTGTGCCGGTAACAAATGATCACTGTATTTTTTCTGCTTGCCTGCTTCATGCTTATCATTGCTCGAGGGCACTACGTATTGGTTTCTATCAGTTCCCACCCGCTCGTTCCACGTTTTATAAAATATGGTCAGTTTAATTGTATTCCTCCTTTTCTGTACTGATTCTCAACCCAAAGTTTTAGTCAATGATGTGACATTGATACATTTCCCATACTGACTGCTGCAGAATAATAGAACAAACCTTTACTTAAATCACATTATTTCTCTCACCATAAGAAGTCACCACATTGAACCTGCATACTCCAGAACAAATACTTGTGTACTGGTTTGAACCAGGTGGATCTCAGTGACTATGAGAACCTTGATTGAGGTTGTTAAACTGGGCCAATGAGGAAAGCCCTGGCTTACCAAAATAACAGGAGATTTAGAATTTTCTCAGCTCAGAGAACTGACTCTGACCTGGCTGACCACAGCCAGGGTACTGTGCACAAGTAAAGGGTGAAAATAACAAATGCTGGAAACCACAGCATGTTACACAGCATCATGGAGAGAAAGTAATCTAACATTTCAAGTCTAGATGACTCTGATGAAGAGGGGGCAGTACAGAGGACGATTATGGGATATTATATTATATTGTATTATAGGTGAAGAAGAAAATGCGGATGATATGCTGTCTCTAACTGTGGATAGCAAAGATGAAGAGGATCTGTACTATGATATCATTTATCCTGATGATTATGAAGCTTTATTCAGTGCTGCAGTTGTTGAATAGTGTGCTTTTGTAGTATTTCAATGAACTTCTGTATTTGAATGTTTAATTTAAGATGTACTACGTAATTGTAATTTAAAGTCATGTTATATTTCTATTTCACATTTTGCATGTATAAATAAAAGCTTACTAATTCATTTTTGCCTTTATCTGGTAATTACCATAATTCATTTTTTTCTTTATTTTTAGAGATCAATTAGGCTTCTGCTAATGATATGGTGTTTTGGACTGTAGCAGGAATTTCAGCTCCTCAAAAGTAGTGTCCAAGCAATAATCAACTGCATAAATTTAACTTTATTAAATAGTCTAAAAATTTTGACTTTTAGTCAAGTATATATGGTAAATCAAATTAAATCACGTCAAATTTATTTTTCCTTACCTGGTGAACCTTGATAAAATAAACAAAGGTCAGATTTTTCTACACATTATTTAGAATTTGTTGATATACTAGGCCAGTGAATGTTGTCACAGATGTCAAAGATACATCCTGCTATTTTGTCACATGTTGAATAAAATATTGGCAGTAAGTCCTTACACCACACAACTGGTAGCATGTGTTTCCATTCCCCTGAATGTCAAATCCAATTGGAAAGCAAGTTCATCTCCAATGTCAGAGTGTGGAAGTACTTCAAACTTGATCCCAGACCAGCCTCACCAAATAACAATAACTAGTTGCTTCTGGGCTACAGAAGCAGTGATTATTTGACAAAATGATTGTGGTGTCAGCTATAAACCTCCTATTGGAAGGGAATAGCAAATAGTAAATTTCTTCTTGTTCAAATATGAAATCAAAAGCATTAAAATTTGGCAGGTATACTCAGCTCAATGCATCTGTTAGGTTGATTTGTCTTTTAACCTTTCCTAAACTACAATTTCAGACAGAACTTCTGGAGTCTGAGTAACATTTATTTTAGCCTCCTAGGATTGTCAATTAGAATTTTTGTAACGGTTTTCAAATAATGGCCCAAGGCACTTCACAGGAGAATTATAAGAGACAATTTGACACCAAATCACATGAAGAGATACAGACCAAAATCTTAGAAATGCTGTAATGACGAAGGATAGGGAAGTAGGTGGAATGGTGAGGGAATTCCAGAACTTAGGGTCCAGGCAGCTGAAAGTATCAGCCATTCATGGTGGGAGTTGTTCGAGATGCTTAAAAGGACGGAATTAAATGCGCGCAGATCAGGGAGGTGGTTACATGTTGGTAATGCACCTCATGTCATCATGCAGACACTTCAGCTTTAGCACAACTTCAAATGCTCTGCTTTCCTCCAGAATACTGCAAATTGCTTTAAATACTGGCTCTCAATTACTCAATAACTCCCTAAATAGGTATAGCTGTGAGTTCTCATAAAGAATATCAATGTTTTACTGATATAAAAGCATATAGAATAAGTACATTGGCAGAATTTTCAATGAGTTTTAAATGCTTTCTGCTTATTGACCCACACCAGAGGGGACAGAGGCCAAAGGAATCATCAGAGTATTATGACTTAAATAACATGTAGTTTCAACCGAAATGCATCTCAAGTCACACTACTTGGGATTTGCAGTCCAACTGAGGAGCTCTTATGCAGCTTCCTCTTTCATATCTAACCATGGTGTGGGATGGGATGGGCTGAAATACCACACAGAGAAAGCAGCTTGGAAGACTGACTCCACAATAAACCATTCAGCCTCTCAAAGCTGCGACACAATTCGATAAGATCATGGCTGATCTGCCCCAGGTCACAACTTTTTTCAGCCAGCTCCTCAATATTTCAAAAATCTATCTGACTCCTCGTTAAATACTTTCAGGGAGCTTACCTCCACAAGTCTCAGAGATAGACAATTCTGGATATTCACAAAGTAATTCAGTTATAAGTTATTATCCCCTTGTTCTGTGACTATGGTCTCTCATTCAAGAGTTTTCAAATGATGGAAATAGCTTCTCAAGAACTCCCTTGTCAAATGCCCTCAGGGTCTTGAGAGTAGCAATAAAGTCATGCCTCTTCAATTTCTTTTAAACTTTAATGAATAAAAGCTTAATCTGTTTAGCTGTTCTTAATTAGTCAACCCTTCATCCCACAAAACATTTTAGCCAATGTCTTTAGAACAGCCTCCAATACCAGTACATGATTTCTCAGATTTGGAACCAAAACTATACACAATACTCCAGCTGCAGCTTCATCAACACTCTGCACATAGAACATAGAACTGTACCGCACAGTACAGGAGTTGGAATAAAAATTCCCTATTCCTAAACATTTTTCTTTCATTCACAAGAATATCCAGAATCCTCTGTGCTGCAATGCTGATGTCTCTCTTCATTTAAATAACAGTCTGGATTTGATCCTTCTTACCAAAATGCAAAACTTCACACTCTCCGGCATGAAACTTTATTCACCTAGTTTTTGCCCATTTAATAAAGCTATCTATATCTCCTCAGAAATTCCTTTTGTCTTCATCACATCATTCCCTTTCAACTATTTTTGTATTATCAGCAAATCTGGTGACTTTACACACTGCCTCTTCCTTCAGGCCATTAATATAGAAAGTAAATAATTGAAGCCCTTAGGCACTCCATAGTTTTGTCTTTCCAACTGGAAAAAGACCCATTAATCCTGACTCTCCACCTTCTGTACGTTAATCTATCCTCAATCCATGTGAATCCATTACTCCCAATACCACGATCTCGGATATTCTGCAATAGCCATTAATGTGGTACCTTACTGAATGCCTTTTAGAAATATGAATACACTATATCCATAAGTTTCCCTTTATTAACTCTGCCTGTCACAAAGCAAGTTTGTCTCAGGAAGAAAATACTCTAGGACAACAGCTTATATGGTCAGAAAGAATAGGCTGTGAAGGAACTCCAAGCAAATCTGGCTATTTGTGATATATATTCATGATATTGATCCAAGGAATGAAATGTCAATCACACAGCTTTTAAATGTAGCTTTATATTTTTAAATGGATACTTCTAATATACAAAACATGTAAAGAATTACTTAACATCTCTATCTTACTGCCTTCTATATATAAAAAAACTTGCATTTTTATATTGTGTGTCACAACCAAAGAATTTCCCAAAGTGCTTTACAGTAAATCAAGCAATTTATAAAGTCTGATCATATATAATGTCAGTAACAGTAAGACATTTTCACACAGTAACACCCCAAAAACAGGAATGCAGTGGTGACCAAATAACCTGAAGTTGTGATGTTGATTAGAGGATATATATTTTCTGCAACATTGAGGATAACTACCTGATTATACTTTTAGTGTGTTGGATTTTTAAATTTCTCCCTGGAGCACAGCAAAGGCCCCAGTTTAACATTGCACCTCCAAGGCATGACCTCCAAAACAGCAGCCGTCTTCCTGTATTGCAATCATGTGTCAGTTTTAACTTTTAAAAATACTAGAAAAGAATTTGAATCCATGTCTTTTTAACTCAACTGCTGATAGAGCCACATCTTAAACTGAAATGTCATGTAAATAATTCATTGTCACCACAGTATGCTTGAAGCTTGCAATAGATTTAGCACATTCACTCAGAAATTATTTATATTACAGAACTCTAATTAATGTACAAATAGGCTTTTTAGTTTACATTGCTACAAATTGCTAATTCTGTGCATCCAAAATCCGATAACTCAAAATTAGATCAGGCATGATTTCAGACAGCGTCTCAGTAATATTCTATGCAATTTCCTTCATCATGAATAAATCTTGAAGAAATGTTGAGAAAATCCATTCTTCTGTCACAGGTCAAAATAGTAATGTTATATTAATTGTCTTGTCCTGCTGCTGAGTCATAAATCTTTGCATCTTCCCTGGGTCACAGAAGTTCTTTGGGATAGTGTCGGAGGTACAATCATTATCAGTCACTTCAGCAAGGACACTCCATCCACTGTCAGATCAGATATGACTGCATAACCTTCAAACCATTTGCGATTCCTGAGGTAGTGAAGTAGTATGTGTCCAGATGCAGCAAAACCCCAGACAACAACTAACAATCATGCCACACATGTGCCGGTGAATAAACGTCCCCGCCGGAGGTAATCTAACCATCATCTCTTCATTTTCAATGACATTACTTTCACCCAACCCACATAATCAGGGTTCTCATCCAAAACTGGACTGAACCAGCCAGTGAGTAATTCGCCTCCACATTCCTCAATTCTTGTCTACCACCTATAAGACAAAAGTCAGGAATTTGATGGCATGGTCCCCACTTGCCTGGAAGAGTGCAGCTCTATCAACAGTCAAGAAGCAGGAGAATGATGTCCATTTGATTGGAATCACATCCACAAATATTCACTCGATCACAGAGGCAGCAGTGTATCCCACTGACAAGTTGAACTGCAGTAACTCAACAAGGCTTTTTTTCACACCTTCCAAACTTAAAACCAATGACACCAGATGCAGGGAAACACCATCAGCTACAATCTCCCCTCAAGTCACATGTGATTCTGACTTGGAACTAAGTTGCTATTCCTTCAGTGTCACTAAGCTAAAATCCAGGACCTTCCTCCCGAACAGCACTGTGGGTATCACCATATCACATGGACTGCATTGGTTCAAATAGGCAGCTCAGCACCACTTTCTCAAGGGCGATTAGGGATGAGCAGTATGACAATATTATGGCTTTTAGAGGTATGTTTCGTCTCTGATATTTGATGAAGAGAGTTTGAGACAGAGGTGCTGAGCCGTCTGGACAAACAGAACCAGGATTTTAGTTTTATCTTTTCAGTAGCTGTTGGAGTTCTGAAAGCTGTTACATCTCTCTCTCTTTGTTACAGCTAAAAATTTGAGATTCTCTTCCTGCTGCTAGGATTGCATGTGAGACAATCTATGTTGCTGAATTTGCCTTTGCCAAGGGTGTGCTTATTGGATGTTATTTTGTTGGAATAGTTAATGAGTAGTGTGTAAATAAAGTGCATTTTGCTTCAAGCCTGATAGTTTGACCAATTGAATTGCATCCAAAATGCAATGCCTGGCTCTTGCCTTTAAAATAAAACAAAGTTAGGATCTAGGCTATCTCCTCCTTGACAAGTTTTGAGTGGGTTTGGTCAATAACAGCAGTAAATGTTGGCGTAGCCAGAACTATCCACATCCCATTAGCGTGTTTTTTTTACAAAGAAATACTTATCTGTATTGTAGGGAAAGCATTGACAAAGGGATTGTAGCAGTTCAAGGTATCCCAACATCACCCTCTCAAAGCCACTTGTGATGGAACTTAATTATGTATCACCAACCCACTCCAAGAAGAAATTAAAAGTAATATTTCATGTTGCATGAAAATATTTGATAAAATCTGACAGAGAATATATCATTACACTTTTGAATTAAATTATCTTCTTTTAGAGTGTGACACAGATTTAAAGAGTCAAAAACTGTGACGCCTTTCCCTCATGTGACCAGCTTTCATGCAATCACTCACAACATGAGAATTCAGATTGTTCAGACTGTTCAGCTCTCCTACAGAATAGTGGATATTTGTGTATTTAAATTTTCAAACTGAAATATCCAAAATGTTTACATAAGTTTGGCAGAATTTTATTTCTCCAGATTCCTCCTTACTGGAATAGTGGGAAGCAATGTACGTTTAAATGAACTGTGCAATTCTATTACATCACACTGATCTGGCCCTTAATATAATTTTCCAGCTGAGTTCCCTATCCCATGATACTCTTACTCAACAAAAATCTATTCATCTCCGACCTGAAACTTTTAATTGACCCAATATCCACAATATTATGGGAAAATATTCCTAGGTCACTAGATTTTGTGTGGAAAAGTGATTCCTCATTTCTCACCAAAGTAGATTAGCTCTAATTTCAATATTATATAATCATATATCTCATATGGATCCAAATAAGTATTTATGGCTGACACTAACCTTCCTCATGGTAACAGCAGCATGCTTGTCAGCTTGCATTTATTCAGATTCAATTTCTGTTACAATTCTGATCAAAGTCAATTCAAGAATGTGAGATGTAACCAATGTGGCAAGGAGTAGATGTATACTTGTGAAAACGGTCAGGGATGTTACACAAGAACACGAGCAGAGTATTCCGTTGGCTTGTCACTGATGTTCTTTTCATCTCCATTTATGTGCCTGCTCTGTATATCCTTGGATTATTTTCCTGGACAAAAGTTACCAATGTAACTCCTGAAGAGCAGAATTGGACTATTAGGACTGTTACATGCATCTCATCCGCAATCTCATCATTATAATATTAACTAGGTGGACAGTAATGGCTGTGTCTGGAATTACAGTGAGGGCTTTTTCTCTCCATCTGCAGGGTCAAAATAGTGGGGGAAATGGTCAGAATAAATCTTTGCTGGTACTACATTGGAATCTGTATGACTCAAGAAATTTCTTCAGCTGCTTATAATCAGCGGTGATCAAATTTGTAATCCTAGACACCTATTAACAGTGATGCAATGATGGTACTTGATTGATTTATTGTTGCTACATACTCAGATATAGTGAAAAATGTTGTTTTGTGTGCTATACAGACAGATTGTACTATACAAAATGCATCAGGGTACCAGTAGAGTGCAGAATGCAGCATTGCCACCACAGAAAAGGTACAGAGAGAGAAATCAGAATTAACATTTGCAAGGTCTGTTCAAAAGTTTGGTAACAGTGGGGAAAAAGCTGTTCTTAAATCTGTTCATATGCGTACACATACTTGCATATCCTCTGCCCAAAGGAAGAAGGTGGAAGAAGGTTAACCAGAGTGGGAGGGGTTTTTAATTAAGTTGGCTGCTTTCCTAAGATCGCGGGAGCTATAGATGGAGTCAATGGATAGGAGGCTGGTTTGTGTGACTGACTGGGCTGTGTTCATGACTCTGTATCTCTTTGTGGTCTTGGGGACAGCAGTTGTCATACCATGCTGTTAAACATCCAAATAGGATATTTTCTATGGTGCATTTATAAAAATTGGTCAGAGTTATTGCAGATATGCCAAATTTCCTTAGTCTCCTGAGGAAGTAGAGACGTTGTGCTTTCCTGGCCATTGCATCTATGTGGGCAGACCAGGACAGATTATCAGTGATCATCACTCCCAGGAACTTGATGCTCTCGCCCATCTCCACCTCAGTATTCCTGATGCAGACAGCAGCATGCACTTCACTCTGTAACCTGAAGTCAATGACCAGCTCCTTGTTTTGCTGATGTCAGTGGAGAGGTTGTTGTCTTTAGGCTGCTAAGTGCTCAATCTCTTTCCTGTATTCTGTTTCGTCATTATTTGAGATCTGACCTACAACGGTGGTGTCATCAGCACACTTGTAAATGGATTTGGGTTGGAATTTGGCCAATCAGTATAACGTAATGGTTCTGGAAGGGCTATGTTGAAGACAGCATTAACTGCCACCCAATCTGCATATATACATCATACAGTCTTTGGTGGGGTACAGGGGAGTTTGATTCAGGAGTCTGAATCAAAATCATGGGACACCCCCCCTTATCCCAGCATGTTATTCAAAGATATATTATTGCTAATTAAATGTTTGAAATCTTTAAAGCAAGTAAAATACCACAGAATTACTATAATAGAGAATCAGAAGCTTTATTAGATGCAAATAACACAACATTTCTATTATATATTTTTTACAAGCATGTGAAACGTGTACAGTAAGACAGAATTGTCCTATGCAGAATTATTAAATTGGCTAGGCACAAGACTGATGTACTGCAAATACAAAAGACTAATAACTAAAGATTACAAAAAATACTAAGATACTAAAGATTTAAAATAGCTTTAATTGAAGTAAAATTAATGATCACAAAAACAAGAAAATGGCAAGAGAACTCATACTGACTCAAACATTCAATGTCAGAGATGAGCTGAGAAGAAAAACAAATTGGATATTTTGGAGACAATAGCTTTAAGATACAATATTGTTTTAAAATTAAAACTGTATTTCTAGCTGACAAAGAAAATATGCTCCAGTATCCAGGACCACTAGCTGATGTTAAACATTACTAAGCTATAAAAAGGCACACATACTTAACATCTGAAGAAGTTCTTCAAGCTTGGATAATTACTACAGAGTGATGAGCCTAATGTCAGTGGTGGTCAAGTTGTTCGAGGGGATTCTGACAGACAGGTTCTACATGTATTTGGAAGCGCATGCACTGATTAGAGATAGTAAGTATGGCTTTATGTGTGGGAACTCATATCCCTCAAATTTGATTGAGTTTATTGAAGACGAGATCAAGAAAATATTAAAGGCACAGCAATAGACATTGCTACATGGACGTTAGAAATGCCTTCAACAAGGGTGGGCATGGTAGACTCGTAAGTAAGGTTAGATCACATGAGGTCCAGAGAGACCTAGCCAATTGGATACAACATTGGTTTGACCATAGGAGACAGAAGGTGGTGATAGAGAGTTTTTGATCAGAAAGGAGACCTGTGACCAGCGGTGTGCCAATGTTGTTTGTCATTTATATAAATGAGTTAGATGAGAATGTCAGAGACAAAGTTAGTAAGTTTGTGGATGGCACCAAAGTTGGTGGTATAGTGGACAGTGAAGAAGTTCATTTAAAAGCACAATGGGACCTTGATCAGATTGGTCAATGGGCCAAGAAATGACAGATGGATTAATTCAGGTAAATGTGAGGTATTGCATTTTGGTAAGACAGATCGGGGCAGGACATACACAGATAATGTTGCAATCACTAAGGAGTGTTGTTGAACAGACAGACTTAGGGGTCCAGGTACATAATTCCTTGAAAATGGCATCCCAGGTAGATACAGTGGTGAAGAAGATATTTGGCAATGATTGCTTCATTAATCAGAGCATTGAGTACAGGAGTTGGGACATCAAGTTACAGCTGTGCAAGTTTATGATCAAATCTGGAGTACTGTATATAGTTGTAATCACTTCATATATGAAGGATGTTGTTAAACTGGAAAGGGTGCAAAAAAAGCTTTCTGAGGATGTTACCCAGACTGGAGGGTTTGAGTTCAAAGGAGAGGCTTATAGGTTTACAAAATCATGAGGAGCATAGACAGGGAGAATAACCAAGACCTTTTCCTGAGGGTAGGGGAGTATGAAACTAGAGGGCATAGGTTTGAAGTGAGAGGGGAAAGATTTTAAAGGGACTAGAGGGGCAAATTTTCAGACAAAGGATCATGTGTATATGGAACGAACTGCCAGAAGAACTAGTAGAGGGATGTGCTATGATGACATTTAAAATACATTCGGACAGGAAGATGAGAGATAACAAAGTGTGGAGCTGGATGAACACAGCAGGCCAAGCAGCATCTCAGGAGCACAAAAGCTGACGTTTCAGGCCTAGACCCTTCATCAGAAATAGGAATGGGAGAGGATTCTGAAATAAATAGGGAGAGAGGGGGAGGTGGACTGAAGTTGGATAGAGAAGAATATAGGTGGAGAGGAGAGTATAGGTGGGCAGGTAGCAGGGGGATAGGTCAGCCCGGGGAGGATGGCCAGGTCAAGGGGGTAGGATGAGGTTAATAGGTCAGAAATGGAGGTGCGGCTTGAGGTGGGAGAAGTGGATAGGTAAGAGGAAGAACAGGTTTGAGAGATGGGGACGAGCTGGGCTGGTTTTGGGATGCAGTGGTGGGAGGGGAGATTTTGAAGCTTGTGAAATCCACATTGATACCATTGGGCTGCAGGGTTCCCAAGTGGAATATGAGTTGCTGTTCCTGCAACCTTCGGGTGGCATCATTGTGGCACTGCAGGAGACCCAGGATGGACATGTCGTCTATGGAATGGGAGGGGGAGTTAAAATAGTTCGCAACTGGGAGGTGCAGTTGTTTATTGTGAACCAAGCGGACGTGTTCTGCAAAGCGGTCCCCAAGCCTCCGCTTAGTTTCCCCAATGTAGAGGAAGCCACAACGGGTACAATGGATGCAGTATACCACATTGGTGGATGTGCAGGTGAATGTCTGCTTGATGTGGAATGTCATCTTGGGGCCTGGGATGTGGGTGAGGGAGGAGGTGTGGGGGCAAGTTTAGCACTTCCTGCAGTTGCAGGGGAAGGTGCCAGGTGTGGTGGAAGGAAGATGGTGACAGGAAGATGAGTTGGAAGGGTTTAGAGGGATATGAACAGGCAAATAGGAGTAGCTTACTTTGGGAAACATGTCAGCACGGACAAAGGGCCTGTTTCTATGCTGTATGGCTCCAATAAGAAATAAAACTTTTGAAAGGGCACAATTTAGCAGAATACTTTGGCACCTTATATGATCTTGGCAGATTAACTCGAAACTGAAAAGGAAAACTATGACAATGAAACTTTAACCAGAATTCACCACAGACATAATTATTGTTGAAAATATTAATGAACCATTGATTTCTCAGACTTATTGGTGTCCATGGAGGATTTCACTTGGGAGAAAAAGATTCAAATTGTGTTAAAATCAGAAACCAGGAAGATCTATAGACAAATCCTGAATAGGGAAACCTTATCACGATAGTGAAACTGAACTGATCTACTTTGACTTACAAAGCACACATAATTATCAGAAGATTGAGAGTAAGAATGCCACTGCCCATGACTGTAGCAAGCTTAAGACTATTTTCTGGTAAAAATTTCCTCTGTGGAATTTCAAGGGAAGTACTGTAGGCATATTAAAAAGGCTTAAAATCTCACCAGGATGATAATCTACTGTAATTTCCACAGATATATTTCCAATGTGGTTATGACGTAACAGCCAGAAAAATCCTTAGAGCCTTGATGTGATTCAATGTAGATGACAAAGCAAAGATATTTAATAATATGTAAAGAAACATGAAAACAACATTCTTTGCTCCTCAAGGCTGTTTGGAGCTTCACTACTTTGGCTTATCACAAATTGTGCTCTCAGACCTGTGTTAATGACAGCAAGCTCAAAAAAGGCCACTGGAGGCTTTTTTTGTCATCAGTTTCCCTTGTGCAACTGCAGTCCTGCAGCTTGGGCTCAATTAAATGCCTTGATTAATGATAGGATGAGCTGTTAATCTGTATGCTGATTACTCGCCTTTGTCCTCACTGTTTGAGCATGACTCATAAATTTTTATTCTTTGTGTATTTTTTGCAGTTGGATGTTTCCTGATTTTCACCACACTGTAGTTTTCATATTCAAATTTAAATCACTGTGTTCAAGGGATTTACTTGTTTTGTCAATTTGGTTTTAAAAGTCCCAAGACTGTTTTCTTTCATTGTGGGAGCCTTATTTCAGGTTGACATAATGCAAGCTGTTTTAATTCTTTCTGCCTGTCAGGAAGAGGCCAGATCTGTGGATGCTTACCCTATGTTTTTACTGACAGCAAGAAGCATTATTCTTATTCTGGACAGCATCTCCTTAATGCACACTGTTCAGAGTCCACTGGCATAATACAAGTCAATTAGAATTCTAAATCATAACACACACCATCTTGAATCCTGTGGCATTAGGCATCCTGTCGGGGATACTATGACATTTAACACTGTGGCAATTAGGATGCCTACCTAGATGTCAGGGAAGGTTGTAAATTTTTACGGACAGGTTTTAAAAGGGGAGGTGTTGCCACAGTGGTATTATCACAAAAACATTAATCCAGGGTAATGTTTTGGGGACACAGATTCAAATCCCATCATGGCATGTAGTGAAGTTTGATTTCAAAATAAAAAAAGTCTGCTATGATCATGAAACCATTGTTGATCGTCAGGGAAAATTCCAACTGGATCACTAATGCCCATGATAGAAGGAAGCTGTCATCCTTTTACCTGATCCGGCCTAAATATGACTCCATGCCCATAGCAAAGTGAATGACTCTTCACTACCCCCTGGGCAATTAGGGATTGGTAATTAATGCTGGCCTAGCCAACGACTGTAACATCCTATGAATGAATTTTGAAAAAAGACCCAAGCGAGAGACAGGATAGTTTCTTCGTGGCCTAAAAAGGAAATCTGAGCTTTCGCTACTCATGTCACTCTGCCATCCCACAGCCGATCTGACTGCTGGTGGCATGCTGTCCAATCTTCATCTTCCAGCTAGTGACTTCTTCATTCAGAGCTTGAGTTGGCAGTGTGTAAAAGAAGCTCTGTACTTAATGTTGACCAGTGTTTGAACTCATATTCTTCTGACACTGACAAGAGTGCGACCAACTGAGTTAAATTGACATGTAAAAGACCATGAGGGATTGGGATATGTGGATCAGCAGCAAAGCAAACATCAGTGTTTGAGCTACATTTCCACCCATTGCTTGTTGAGTGGCCTGGTTCTGCTTGGAAGTGGGATTGGGGAATGACCTTAACTTTATTTGCTGTCTGAGGAATGGAGAAATAAAATGGATGAGAAATATGTTCGTTTTTTTCTCAAGTGGCCGGCAGATGCAGATTCACCACTTCCTCAGGTTTGAAGTGGGAAAATGGCTTCATCTACATTTGCCTTCTGCAATCATGATCTCATACTCAGAAGTCCACAACAGTGTTAATGTTGTTTGGGTTCTAAACTGATGTGAAAGGAAGAGGAGGTTATGAATCTATGATATCATGCACAAATTTAATATTTTCCGGGGAATTCTGAATTGATCATCCTTTAAACCGTCACATTTATAAGGTAGTTTTTACACCTGCATTCTATTTCAGAGCAACTGCGATCATGATTTAGAGATAACAAGGTGTGGAGCTGGATGATCACAGCAGGCCAAGCAGCATCTTAGGAGCAGGAAAGCTGACGTTTCAGGCCTAGACCCTCGATCACTGCCGGTTTCAAGACACTGCCACTTCAGATGTAACAATGACGGCATTAGTGCTCTAGTATCTGTAGGATTTAATGTTCATAAATTGTTTCCTTTTAAAATTGTTCACATTGAATATACCAAACCAGTTGCATTATTTGTACTTGAGCAGAGTCTGACTTGGAATTACATTTATAATCTGTGTGGAATCTGTATGCAAATTCACCATAACAACATGTGCCTTGAATGTAGCAAAATATTATTGTAAAAAAAAATTGAAACTGAGGGCACAGAAAGATATATTAAGACGAGTAACCTAAAGCTTTCTCAAAGAATTAAACGGGAATGTAACGTATTGAGGAGGCGTGAAGATATTTCGAGAGAAATCTGGAGTTTAGTTCATTGAATGCATAACTGCCAATGGAAGAGTAATGAGCACTGAAGGTGCAAAAGAGGCTTAAGTAGGAATTGCGCTGCTTGAGATACATTTCCATATGCCTTTATTACATATTCTGAAGAGAAATTCAGGGAAATGTGGACATAATTTGCTATTAGCTTCACATTGCAGGAAAGGCTAGTCAAATACTTGAGTAATTATTATTCTTTTTTTTCCAATGGCATCTAAACTTGCAGTTTAGAGCTTGGAGTTTGAGTTCAGTGTAATAGAATCTTGTTGGAAGATGCTCTGTTAGAATGGCAACAGGCTATTCGGACTACCAAGTCCACACTGCTCCTCCAAACAGCATCCCATCCAGACCCGTTCCCCTACCCTTTCCCTGTAACCTGACAATTCCCATGTCTAATCCACCTAATTTACACACCCCTGGACACTACGGGCAGTTTAGCATGGCCAATTTACCTAACCTGCACATCTTTGTGCTGTGGGGACAAGATTGGAGCACCCAGAGGAAATCCACACAGACACAGGGAGAATGTGCAAACTCCACACAAACAGTCACCCAAGGCTGAAATTGAACCCAGTCCTTAGCACTGTGAGGCTAACAACTGAGGATACTGAATTTGGTAAGGCATTTACTTGGAGGTTTCAACAACATTCAAACCAATGCAGCTAAAGACACCTTTTCCACCTGATTCCGATACTTTTAGAACAAATAAGCTGAAAGCCTCAAAGAAAAACACATTGCTGTGATGCTTTTCCAAGAATCTTTGATTGCAGACAGGGAACTTTAGATTAACGTTTTAACTTGTAGAGATTCCAAACACCCGAACAGCAATCCTGACAGGCTGAATCTCTTGTGTGTGTAACCAGGCACACACACACACACACACACACACGTAAAGTAACAGAATAGCTTGCTTTGATGTTGCATTGTGTCATAAGTGCCATACCATGTGTTTGCCTCCATCCAGGGCAAGAAAATGATGAATCACACAATCTCAAACCTCACTAAACTGATGTCTGTAGATAACAAAGTGTGGGGCTGGATGAATACAGCAGGCCAAGCAGCATCTCAGGAGCACAAAAGCTGACGTTTCGGGCCTAGGCCTGCTTAGCCTGCTGTGTTCATCCAGCCCCACACTTTGTTATCTTGGATTCCCCAGCATCTGCACTTCCCATTATCTCTGATGTCTGTGGATACTACTTTACAGGATCATGCTTTATCTTGCATCTCGTGTGATCCTTTCGAGGGTTTTTTCACCATCTTAAACAGTAACACCGAAGAAAATGCTAGCATGACAGCTTTAATCTAAATTTAGATTCTCGTTGTTGAGCAATCGATAATATTTCATGTCCAATTGCGTTGCCATCAACAGAAAATTACACAGACCAAATTGAGTTCAAATAGGTCCGATACTCATTTGAAAATTTTTGGTTCCTAATTAAATGACATTCTGGTTTTGTATAATTTATGTGTCTGGAAAGTGCAGCCCACCAGCTTCCCACACATTTTTCCACACAATTCCTTTTTTTCCCTCAAGTCCAGGCAAATTATTTGAGTAATTAGACAACTTTGCAGAGAATGTTTCAGTCAGAAATCTGTTGCATTAAAATGAGCTTGTTATTATCTATTTCCCACAGCATTTTTCACTTCAAGTGGCAACTTGGCTTAGAGGTAGCACTTTCATTTTTCAATCAGAATAACATAGGCACAACTTTTCATTTTGGTGGGGGATACAAAATTGCTTGCAGTTCATTGGTAGATTTATTTCCAGCTCCCTTAGAAGGCTCCATCAAAAATAATAAAGTTTTGCCAACCCATGGGAAATTATAAACCAAAAATAACCAAAATTTACCAAAAGGTACATGTGAAGAATTTAGAAACAGGATTTTACTTATTGTACTTTGAATCAAATCAGAGCCAATGCAAGTTAACATGCATTAGTGGGGAAATGATACTTCGAAAGAAAATAGACCACAAAAGCAAAATGAAGATGAGTTTCACATAAAATACTTGTGTCATGATGGACTGAGGTGGTACACCGGAAATCACGACTAACTAATCATGGATTCACATCAAATATGAAGATTTAATGAACCTAGCAAAAATCTTAATTTGCCTGTGCTTTACTACGAACTGGGATAAAAGGAGACCACACCAGGTTTCTTTATTAACAACTACAATAAACTCTTACTTCTTGTCACATTCTTAACCTTAACATGAACAATAAAAGACCAAGATTTCTAATTTACACTACAAACTTTACCCCTTTAAAATCCTCACCCATACACGCTCAAACACATTTTGGCATACAGAAAAATAATCAAAATGCAAATATTAATGAGAAAAAACGTAATTCTGTAATATGAATCCAAAATTATAAAACTAAATAAGTTGGTTTCACAATCGTTTTGATTCTCCAATGATGCCTCGAAATTGTTTGCACAGTGTTAATCAGTCTCTAGTTTACTGGTTGCCTGGTTGGACTTGAGGGTGTTTCTTCTTGTCTTTGAATTTTAAAATTATTTCTTTCAGCAACTCTGAATGTGGCTTTTGATGATAAGTTGGGAAAGTGATTTTTTTAGAGCAAGGGAAGAAAGAGAGAAAGACAGAGATGCTGATTCTACAAGAAACTGAAGGATCTAGGCCCGAAACGTCAGCTTTTCTGCTCCTAAGATGCTGCTTTGCCTGCTGTGTTCATCCAGCTCTACACTTTGTTTTCTCCTGTCTTCTTTTCCTCTCACACGGTCTGTGAAAACTACAGCTGGTCCAATCAGAAGGTTGTTACTATGCAGAGCTCTCCTGAACCCATGTACCGATTGAAATGTCAATCAACAAACTGTCTCTGGGCTGAGCTGTCCTGTTCATGCAAAGATTATGCTGCTTCGTCTGGGCATAGTGTCCCCGAAAGTAACATTATTTCATATGTTTCAATTAGCCTCATTTGTTTTTCAAACAATTCTTGCATTCTCCCTTCTTCCACTTGGTCTCAATTTCAATGCATAGTCCAAAAGTAAAGGCTTCTTACAGTTGATATAAAAAGATACTTTTTAGCACAATTATAAATACCCAAATACCCAGGTCATTCACATTGACATCTGGTATTATGTAGCTACACAGATCCAGGGTGGCACTGTGGCTCAGTGGTTAGCACTGCTACCTCACAGTGCCAGAGACCAGGGTTTGATACCAGCCTTAGTTTGCTGTATGTTTGGAGTTTGCACATTCCTTCCGTGTCTGCATGAGTTTTCTCTGGGTGTGCCAGTTCCCTCCCACAGTCCAACGATGTGTTGATTAGGTGGACTGGCCTTGCTAAATTACCCACAGTATGCTGGGATGTGAAGGTTAGGTGGATTGCCCATGGTAATTGACGTGGTTCTAGGGATTGAACAGGGGAGGGGTAGGTCTGAGGGGGATGTTCTTTGGAAGGTCTGTGAAGGCTTGATGGGTGAAATGGCCTCCTTCCACCCTGTAGGGATTCTAGATCCATACAATGTTGTCCTTTATTCAGGCAGAATAGGTCAGAAGTTCTATTCAGCAACTTTTTTTTTAGGTTTCATGTGTACAATTATCATTAGCAAGGTGCATGTCTACAAATCCTCTCTCTCCTGGTAGCACAGTGCTCCAAGGTTCCTTTAAAACAGACTAAAAATAAACAAACTAGTCAAGAGTTTGGCAAATTCTGGGAATAACACAACTCTTTTGTGTGTCTCGGCTAATCACATTGCTTTCTAATTTTAAACCTTTTTCAACCAATTATCAGATTTACTTCCAAGCACTTCGGCAGAGTTAAAGGGACATCTTGCTGAGTGTGATTTGCCTCTTTTTGTTACAGGACTTTCTGGCCTGAATTTTACGTCAATTTTGGGGGCTTTCATGACGAAATTCTTCCAATAAGGTCTAGCAGGCTATCTTATGCAATGATGTGTAATGATATGCAATCATTTGTACATAGCACACCACTCAGTGCCATTTCCACGCTATCATACACTCACCAGGAGCGGTTCATCGAATCATAGCATTTTACAGTACAGAAGGAGGTCATTTGACCCATTCTGTCCATACCAGCTCCGTAAAGAGCTATGCAGATAGTCTGATGCTCCAGCCAGGGTTCTACAGCCCTCTAAATGCATCATTTTTAAATATATACTTAACTCTCTTTTGTAACCTGGGATGGAATCTGCCTGCACCACTTCACCAAGTAGTCATTCCAACCAAACCTTAACTCACTAATTAAAGAGATTTCTCCTCGCCTCAATCTTAGCTCTCTTGCTTACAAACTTGAAATTGTGATCCGTAGTGAGTGACATACCAACTCCTTCAAACAGAATGTCCTTCTTTACCCTGGCTACTTTCTATGCTGTACTCTTTCAATGATTCTACAATAACACACATTAACTCAAAAGATTAAACAATGCTTTTCTTCCCATCAGGGGCCCATCTAGCACTCACTTAACAACTGCAGATGTTATGCAAATCAATCTTGTCTCAAAGCTGGTCAATCTGCAATGTGAAATGTGTGTTTTATAAATTGCAAATGTTCGCAGGAAACAACATTGCCCGTGGATGCCTGAGAAATAAGACCGATTTCTAAGAAGATGCGAGGGTAATGCTGGAAATGCTGGAACTTTGCTTGACTCTGTTTAAGGAGAATACTACACAATTAGGTCAGGGGTTTTACCACTTTTTCAATGAGGAATTGCATGTTGCCAACCAAAAAGAGTGAAGTCATTTCATGAAATGTTGATGTATGTCTGTGGCATTTGATATATTCTACCACTGTACATAACTTTGCCATGCCATACAAAACAAAATCAAAAATAAATAATGCAGTGATTTTGTCCTGTAATCCGACTTGACATCTGACATTTGCATGTAGAAGTAGACTAAAGGTGCGCTGGGGAAATTACAGAAATTTCAACGTTCATTGTCCGATCAGGGAGAAGGTAGAATTAATAAGGAGGAGACAGATGAGCTCCAATAACAATAAACACTGAAAACTATTTGACAAAAGAGAAATATTTTAAAAATATGCTTCAGGAATTCCAATTCCACAACCTCTGCCACCTTGAAGGACAAGTACTGCAACTGCATGGGAGCAGTATGTTCTACCATATTGTCACATATTATCCTTATTTGCAATCCTGGACCTTGTTGCTCAACAGCATTCTGAGTTTATGTACTTCATGCTGGCTATTGCACTTCCAGAAGATTGCTTGCCACCACTTTCATAAAACTGAAAAAGTTGAGGCAATAAGTTGTGCTGGTGATGCACATGTACTGAGTATGAGTGTAAAGAAAGTAAAAGGACAGCAACTAAGAGTGGGCAACCAACCAGCCGAGGCTGGCTAATGCATTCAGGGATATTTAACAGGAAGACAAGGGGCTGGGAGAGGTAGTTTTTTTTAAAGGGAGTGAGAAGTACAACATCTTATTCCATGAAGATAGTAAATGGAAATGCTTTGCATCTTAGCTGTGTTATAACAGCCTCTGCAGGAAGAGACATAAGCCTTATTCAAATCACTTAATTCCTTTATTCCTTCATAAATACTGAGATCTGCAACACATTGACACAGGCACGCAGACACACATACACACGCACACACGTGGACACACACACACACACACACACACGCACACACATGCCTTATCATAGTTTCTGCCAGAATCTCCTCAGTTTTAAGGCAATGTGAAACCTTTTTATTGCCACTTTTCCTTTAAGAGAATCTGCACTGACGCCGATTAAACATTGCTGCATGACTGATGATGAGTTCAGCTTTTAAAATACTGACTTCCTTGAAAATGAAGTGTTACGACATTTGATAGAATGTTACATGTTACTATGCATATTAGCAGTGCAAGGTTTTGCCTAACATTCCCTACATAATGAGGGTCTTATTCTCCCATAGATTACCAAGGTGGATGTAAACTTGAAATGATCATTTTACTCACACTTCCACTTATTTGGAGCAAGTTAATTACAAAATTCATCATGTTTGCTACTGTTAGATGGGATATATGCTGAGCAACAATTGTGACAGATGTATTATATGCAAGTTATGATAAAGATGCTTAACATATTATCATCATTTGGAAATTTGGATTTTTAAATTAGATGTTTATGGATTTTGGTTTCAGTTCTGTGAAGGTAACTATGTCTTTAATGGGTCAGAAATTCATTTGGAACAGTGATCCAGCTATAAAATATACAGGGAAGCATCTAATTCAATTGAGTACCTTGTAAAATACCTGTTTGATGAAATGTCTATACTGCTGAGTTTATAACAGACATAGAAAATGGGCCAGGAGCTACGAGTTTAATTTCACTTCAGTTGTGGAATATCAAGCTTTCATTTCAGGAGAAGTTACTCAGACGGAAAAGTTTTAGTTTGTGAAGTGGCCAAGCTGTGGGAATTCCTATAGAATTTTTCAAATTGTCACAACTGAAAAGAAGTTTAAGCCAGAAGGACTGGAAAGAAGTCCTACCACTGTTTCAGCAGCGAAAAAAGAGAATGGTAAAGGTTCAGTTAAGTAAGAAATTAAAGCATTGAAATAGGAATGAGATATCTTTGAGATTGAATATCTATAAACGCTATTGCTGGGAACCAGGCTACAACTTTGTTTTGCTGTTTAACTTAAGATCTTTCTGAACTATTTTATTTTATTTCTTTTGCCTAATACATGTGCATTGTTGTGTTAAAGAACATTGGCAGCCTTGTGTGAATCTGTTCAGTAACAAGCTACCATCGTAACAAACTCCAAAAATTAAAGTTATTATCGATCAAGGCAGGTTACATTCTGGGATTTGATTTGTCCAGCATTGCCATCAGCTGAGACCATAATGCACTGAATAAATGGAGCATGATATATAATATCAGGCTCTTCACTAGTATGGCAATTACAGTGCTAGCAAAATAATCTGTTTATTGCACAACATATCCTCTGATAATTCAAATTCCAAGTCATCTTCAAATAGAATCAGTGATGTCTAGATTCAATTTAATAGAAGCAGTGCAAACTAAAAAGGAAACCAATTTATAGAGCTTTACTAAAATGAAACAAAAAGACAAGTATGTGGTCAACTCTTTACTAACCCTGAGTATTAAACCAGTTTACCCACTAGTAAGTTGGCCTCTAGACAACTGGAACTCACATGACATCGAATCTTTAGTGTAACATAGCATAGGGAGGTGTATATCACACTGAGATCAACAACTGTAATGTGACAGGGGCTTTATTTGATGTCCTGCATATATTTATCAAAGATTGCTTTCAGTGTACCCTTTACTGCCATATCCAAATTAGACACAATCGAATATCAGAGTGTGGATTCTGAAGGCCCACAGTGTGTATCTGAAAAACAGAGCTTACATAAATCATGAGATTAGCGTTATCATATTTACTTCACCATATCAAAAATACTCAGAACTGAAGGTACCAATCATGGTGAGGAATGAAATGCCACTTAGTTATAAATCACGCAATGGTCCTATAATTATACTCCATTCTTCATTCATCTCCATGCCACTGAATCCTGTTCCATTCTGCTCCTTCTTCAGAAGAACGCCTGTGTTTCAGCTATTTGATATTTTGTGTAAGAGAAGGCAGACCAAAGGTTCAAGCTTTCCATTGAGTTAAAATGCACAGTTTCAGTCATCTTGCCATTTTGACAGCAAAGCTATTGAACTAAACATTATGCATTCTCCGAGCTCTCATCAGTCATCCAGCAATGGTGAAAGTGAGAAGTTTCAAACTATATCTTCACAGCACAGTACTGGGAACTTGGTGTCTACTGTAAGTTGAAGTAATCAAAGGCTTTAGATAGTTTGTTTTTATACCACACAATAAATATCCAAGATGAGTAGCATGCTGGAACTTAACAGAAGTATTGGAGTGGTTTATCACTGGAATCATGGATTCCTGAAAGAAAGTTCAAGCCTCTATCTGATTCAAATTTCAAATAGTTAATGTAAGCAATAATAAATACTTGGAAACTAGTTAACGTTAACTTACATCTCTAACGAACACAACTTAGTAAAATGTCTCCAGCTGCTTCACAGTAGCAAAATTTTGAGAGTCAGTAATGTCTCTGAATCTTAGAAGGAGATATTAAGGCAGTTCGTGAATAGATTGACCAAAGTTTAGGACTGGCTAGAAGCTGTGGGATAGCACTTCTAAAATATTTAATGATGTATATAATGATATACATTTTTATTGGAATCAGAAGGTACTTTTGTACACAATGCAATATTGTAAAGAGGATGGAAAACAGCATTGAGGTACCATATATCACCAGGATTCTAACATTCAACATGGCTAAAAAGGCACATCACCTTACAAGAGCACTTTGGGTGACAGTCATGTATAAAAATCATGACTTCAGATCAGTGATGTGTTTCAACCTGCAGTCCATTTCTTCAGACTCAATGCCCATTCATATTTATTAGGAGTGTGCAGCTATGTATAATTTCCTATCATGTGGAAAACAGAAAATTACATCCCTTTAAAGATTAAAGATTTTCATTCAGAAATGGCACTTATTTTGACTCATGCAAATACTGCACAATCAGTAACTATGGGGTGTGATAGGGAATGTGGAATAGTGCTTACTACTGGACTAGTAATCCAAAAACCCCAATTCGCACTTAGCAGCAACAAGTTCAAATCCTACCATGGGTGCAAGAGAAGGCTAAATTTTAACAATAAATCTGAAATTAAAAATCAATCTCATTTATCATTATCAGATTAAGACAAAGGCTCTTCAGGTTTACAATTATTCTTCAGGGAGATAGTTGCCATCTTTGCTCTTAAATGATTCCAGCCCCACAACATTGTGATTGACTCTTAATTGCACTCTGAAATGGCTGGTAACTCAATAGTATCAAATCAAGCTCATCATTACAGATGAAAAAATTATAACTGAACTACTTAACCAATCTTCAGCCAGAGAGTGGTGGGCCTGTGGAATTCATTGCCACGGAGCGCAGTGAAGGCCGGGACGTTAAATGTCTTCAAGGCCGAGATCGATAAATTCTTGATCTCACAAGGAATCAAGGGCTTCTGGGAGAGTGCGGGGAAGTGGAGTTGAAATGCCCATCAGCCATGATTAACTGGCGGCGTGGATTCGATGGGCTGAATGGCCTTACCTCCACTCCTACGTCTTTTGGTCTTATGGTCTTATAGTTGACCCCATAAACTTCACGTCACAAGTGTCCAGGAATTCTTCCAAAATTGGAAAAACTGTCCAACAGATTGATCAAACATCTGCTTGACACAATCACACTGGCCTGACAGCCTAAGGACATAGCTGTGAGATTGTGCCTGTGGTAGATGAAGAGGAAAACAAGAAGACGGAAAGCTTCATAGATAACAAGGTGTACGGCTGGATGAACACAGCGGGCCAAGCAGCATCATAGGAGGAGGAAGGCTAGTGTTTCGGGCCTAGGTCTAGGCCCAAAACATCAGCCTTCCTGCTCCTGTGATGCTGCTTGGCCTGCTGTGTTCATCCAGCTCTACACCTTGTTATCTCGGATTCTCCAGCAGCTGCAGTCCCTATTATTTCTGAGGGAAAGCTTCATGTGACATTGCCCTCACTAATTTAGCTGTCATACATTTCTTTATTCATTCATAGGATGAGGGTGTCACTGACTAGGCAGCATTTATTGTCCATCCCTAATTGCCCACAGGGCAGTTAAGAGTCAACCATGTTGTTATGGGTCTAGAGCTACATACAAGCCAGATCAGGTAAGGATAGCAGTTTCCTTCCCGAAAGGAAATTAGTGAGCCGGATGGATTTTTCCCCCCCAACAATCAACAATGGATTCACGGTCATCAATAGATTCTTAATTCCAGATAATTATTGAATTCAAATCCCACCATCTGCCGCGGCAGGATTTGACCCCGTATCGCCAAAATGTTATCTGAGTCTCTGGATTAATAGTCCTGCGATAATATTACTAGACTATCACCTCCCCCCATAAATGCAACTGTCCAAGACAAGGGTGTGAGTAGGGTGCTCTCTGGAGTGTTGAATAGTCTCTTTCAACACTGGAGGGATTCTATGATTTGACAGTCACCAACAGTCCTCATGGAGAAAAACCCTTTTTTGACACAAGAAACTGTTCATCATCTTATATGGTAATACCTCTGTGTTAGGAGGGTTAGAATTGAAAAGATATAGCAGCTCAAAAGTGGACACCTCTGAGGTGCGATGAATCTGCAGCAGTGGTAGAAATGTATTCAAACATAGTCTCATAGCCTGGCAATAACCTACATGCTACCATTACCTGTCAGATGGGGTATTAATGCTCATTCAATGAGGAATGCAGGGGAGCATGCTAAGCACAGCACTACAGGGCACTAACAACATATTGACAACATGGTGAAATTACAACACAGGACTACAAGGTGCTAACAAGTGATCAAGCAACCTCAATAAATAACGCAAAGTGATCGCACAATGAAGGGATCAGATCAAAAGTCTGCAGACCTATTCCATCCAATCATGGGTGAGTGAACAGTTAAACAACTGGGAGGACGCTCCAAAAATATCTCTGCCCTCAATTATGGGGGAGCCGAACACATCAGTGCAAAAGACAAGGTCATGCCTGTACAATCATCTTCAGCCAGAAATGCTGAGTGGATGATTCATCCTCCCAGGGATCACAACATTATAATTGCCAATATTTAGCCAATTGAACTCACTCCGCATGATATTAAGAAGTGGCTGAAGACACTGGGATAGAGCAAAGGTTATGGGCTCTCACAACTTTCTTTCAAAATGTACTTATGCTGCCACATCCAAGCCAAGCACTAGCTGTTTTGCGACAAATCTGGTATTTATCCAGCAGCATGAAATATTGTCCAGGGAATGTCAATCAAAATAAAGCCGGAAAGATACAGTCTGGCAAATTCATCAGACCATCAGTCTACTCTTGGTCATCAACGAAGTGATGGAAGATACCTTTGTTAATGCTATTGAGTAGCACTTATGCAGTAATAGCATGTTCAGTTTGGATTCTGCAGGGCCACTTGGCACGAGACCTCATTACTGCCGTGACATCATTGCAGATGTATCAACTGTCAAAGGCTACATTAATTCCAACTGGCAGCTCAACTGTATCTTCTCAAGAGAAATTAAGAATGGGCAATAAAATGTGTGCTGTGCTAGAGATACTCACATCTGATGAAAGAATAAACAAAGATGAACACACATATAAGAATCCAGAAGCATGTGGATATTTTCTAAGTAATCTGTTCAGCGATGTTATCACACAGCTCTAAAGCAGATGGGACTCGAACACGGGTAACCTGGCTCAGAGGTAGGAACACTACCAATATGCCGAAAGCATGTGAACCTAACCCACATGAATATAAGGCAGCTGAGTGGCCATGGACTGCTCTTAATGACAAATATTAAGGAAAGAAATTTACATGGACAGCCAATTGTCTTTGATTCGGCCATCACACTCCATTACCACTGTGCACTATTTTCTCTCACTTGCTGTTTAACTGTAGGGTCAAACAAGGTTTCAGTTGATTACCAATGCTGTATAAGGAAGATAGTTCCTGAAGGGTTCATTGGTACCTCAAATTAAGCAGCACCCATCAATGAAAGGACTTTGCCGACCTCAGTTGTGTGTACTACTTTGGTAATAGTAGCTGTTGGTATGTGCTCATAGTAAGAGGTCTTACAGGGGACTGTCATGTTGCTCAGATGTAATGTGACATGCTATGAAGTACTGTGTGGGAAACCTCTTCTGTTTGTCAAGAAAAGCATTTCTTCTGCAGAAGACTTTGTGTGATCATCCTTTATCTGTAACTTAAGACAACTAAGAGTGAGTGACAATGAACCCACTCAAGGAATCTCAGTGAGTTCAGCTGGAAATAACACTGCATATGCCACACCAACAGCAGGGCAGATTTCATAGAATGTACCAGTAAGCTTATTTCTTTTGCTGATGACTGCTTTAATTTGACATGTGTAAAACTGGGCACTGAGCACCACCACAGGAATGAACCATACAGATATCTGATCCTGCCCTCACCTGATAACCCATTTTCAAGCAGCAAACATTCAAAAGCAGCCTCTACTGCGAATCATTGCTGATTTTTCTCTAACATCCAAAGCACAGTCACAATGAGAACAGTTGTGGAACTTCAAGTTCTTCCCTGGGAGAAAGCATTCAAGTTCACACTGACTCAGACTGAACTTGGACCGTTGGGACCTGAACTGTTATTCCACATGGTTTATTTATCTATTAACCTGTTTACAGATTTACAGGAGATCTTTCTGGGTTGAGTACTGAAGTATTTGTTGAAAAATACTGCTCCTTCAATGTGCTATAACTAATGGATAGTGTAGAATGATGCATTCAGCTACTTTGGACCAATAGAAAGTGAAACAACAAAGCAGAGCCTGATGAGATGCTTTAAAATCTGGTTGATTGCTGTATTTGCATAGCGCCCTCCACTCACTATATCCAGCAATCCCAAAAGACACACTGGGCTTCCTGACACAGAGAGCACCACTTTGAAAACGCTTGCATAATAAAACAACAACTTATTCTGATTAAGCATCTTTAATAGACTAAAAGACCTCAAAGACTTTCATAGTAGAAGAGCCAAATGATATCTAATGCCAATATCTAATCACAAGATCAGATGACCAAAGACTTAATCAAAGCGTTAAGCTTGAAAAAGAATCTTAAAGGAGGAGTAAAATGTTGATAGTGAGAGGTTTTGGAAGGAACTTCCAGAGTTTGAGGCTTGCCCAATAGAAAGCAAAGCCATCATTGTAGGACTAAGATAGTAAAATGCGAGGCTGGATGAACACAGCAGGCCAAGCAGCATCTCAGGAGCACAAAAGCTGACATTTCGGGCCTAGACCCTTCATCAGAGAGGTCTCTGATGAAGGGTCTAGGCCCGAAACGTCAGCTTTTGTGCTCCTGAGATGCTGCTTGGCCTGCTGTGTTCATCCAGCCTCACATTTTATTATCTTGGAATTCTCCAGCATCTGCAGTTCCCATTATCATTGTAGGACTAAAACTAATCAGGAATGTACAAGAAGCCTGAGTTGGAGGAGTACAAAGAGCACAGTGGGCTTTAGAGTTGGAAGAGATTATGGAAGGACTAAAGGGCGGCACGGTGGCTCAGTGGTTAGCACTGCAGCCTCACAGCACTAGGGACGCAGGTTTGATTCCTGCCTCGGGTAACTGTCTGTGTGGAGTTTGCACGTTCTCCCCATGTCTGCGTGGGTTTCCTCCGGGTGCTCCAGTTTCCTCCCACAGTCCAAAGTTGTGCAGGCTAGGTGGATTGGCCATGCTAAATTGCCTGTAGTGTTCAGGGGTGTGTGGGTTATAGGGGGATGGGTCTGGGTGGGATGCTTCAAGGGGTGGTGTGGACTTGTTGGGCCGAAGGGCCTGTTTCCACACTGTAGGGAATCTAATCTAATCTAAAAGCTGCAGAAGGATTTGAAAACTAGGATAAGAATTTAATGACCAGTAGAATCATAGGCTGACCCATACAGTATTTTCCAACGTGCGGATTACCTGCATCCTGGGCCTTTGTTCTTACATTGTAGGCTGTGACTCACAGAGGGAAATCCTTCTATTAAAGAAAGTTGCATTAAATTCTTGTAAATAGCAGGTACTCGATGGATTTCCTGATCATTGTGTCTGAGTGATCAGTAGCCTCTCATAGCAAGGTGTAGACCAACATATTTTGATTTTCCATCCAATTAAGTGAACAGATTGGAAATCAGGAAATCAGGGTTGCAACTTTCCTCTGAGAGGGATGCCATCTCATTGGACACAGGCATGAGCCTGGGTGTAACAACTCCTATCACAGTCAAATCTTAAGATCAGCACTGGTGCGTCTGGCAGACTACTGCTCAATAACTTTCCACGTTGTGTTAAATGAATAATTTATTAATGACCATTCATTGTGAAGATAAATGAAAGATATATATGCATTAATAATTCATGGTGTGCTGCCAACACCTCATGTCCTTTCCTTTGTGCCACTTAAGTGAATTTTGGCCTTCATTTTGCTGTTAGTGATTGGCTACATGACAGGGAAGTAGAGTCAAGAGAACAGTGCAGGGTTTATAAAATGCTTGATCTATTTTTGGCAGGCACTATAAGTTGTAAGAATATTTTTAAATATCTGACTTTTGAAACATTAATGCTTTAGTATTCTCATGAGGACCCTCACGAGAAAAGCTAACATGCAAAACAGATTTTACACAGGTGATTCTTGGTGAATTAAGTTATAACATCAACATTATGCAGAGGGATTGAATTAAAATGTGGGAAAAAAAAATTTAATTTTCTATTGATGCAACATAATTGGATTTTTGACATTATAATTACATAATAAATAGACTGTAAGAAAAAAGGCATTTTCCCAACAAACCAAACATTACAACTGTTAAATGGTCTGCTCTACAATTTATTCCAAGATCCCTGTACCACTTAAAGTGCAAGATAAGATAGCTCTGACTGAACAGAGCACAATTTTTCATAAATTTCCAGAAGAAAAATGGGCCCAATCGTCTGAGACTGCAATTATTGAATAACTAAAGACAATTTGACACTGATCAGCATCTGTGTTTCTTCTGTGAACAATTTTCCTGTCGTGTTCCAATCTTGTCATTGGAAGAACTGTAACCTCCTTGAGAGGTGGTATTATTTGAGATCTGTGTGCTCATATTTACACATCTGCAATTTATTCTCCACAGCTGGTGACCACGCTATCAGGTGCCGAGGTCTGAAGCACCAGACTAACCTCTAGAAAACCCTCCATCTCTCTAATTCTCTCCTCCATTCCAGGCAGTCCTTACAATCTACTTCGCTGACTCAGTTTGGAGTCATCATCCCTGGATCTCCTTATGCAACCTGTTATTAAGTATCACTAGTAAGCACTCCTGTGAAGTGCCTTGCAACAGTCTGCTTTGTTAAAGCCAGTGTACAACTGTAAACTTGACAGGAAATCATTGGAACTCCTGAGGATAACATAAACAATTATTTTAAAGGTATTTCTCTGGGTTCTTCCAAACTCTTACAGAAATTTGGGGGAGGGGAGCATTTAGAACACATAATTTGAGTGTTGTCCCCTTATTCAAGTGATGATACAGTTCTTCTATGATTTTTCTCTTTAAATTAACCCTTTCTTTGTCACTCTTTTGTTTTCTCAAAACTGCAACTGCTCCTACTTACCTCAAATGCATGAAAAAGTAACCTAAAATATAATTTCAGTTTCTTCTCATGCTTTTTCTCTTCTGCTTCTGTGGGATTCCCGTTGAATTTAAGCTTCTCAGAACATAAAGGAGCTGTTTGAATGACAGTAAGATTGGTGGAGTAGCTGATAGTGAAGGGGACTGTCAGATATTACAGCAGAATATAGAGAGACTGGAGAGTTGGGCAGATAAATGGCAGATGGAGTTCAATCCAGGCAAATGCGAGGTGATGCATTTTGGAAGATCAAATTCAAGGGTGAGCTATACAGTAAGTGGAAAAGTCCTGGGGAAAATTGATGAACAGAGAGATCTGGGTGTTCAGGTCCATTGTTCCCTGAAGGTGACAACGCAGGTCAATAGGGTGGTCAAAAAGGCATATGGCATGCTTTCCTTCATTGGGCGGGATATTGAGTACGAGAGTTGGCAGGTCATGTTGCAGTTGTATAGGAGTGATAATGGGAACTGCAGATGCTGGAGAATCCAAGATAATAAAATGTGAGGCTGGATGAACACAGCAGGCCCAGCAGCATCTCAGGAGCACAAAAGCTGACGTTTCAGGCCTACACCCTTCATCAGAGAGTTGTATAGGACTTTGGTTCGGCCACTGTGTGCAGTTCTGGTCACCACATTACCAAAAGGATGTGGATGCTTTGGAGAGGGTGCAGAGGAGGTTTACCAGGATGTTGCCTGGTATGGAGGGTGCTAGCTATGAAGAGAGGTTGAGTAGATTAGGATTATTTTCATTAGAAAGATGGAGATTGAGGGGGGGCCTGATTGAGGTCTACAAAATCATGAGGGGTATAGACAGGGTGGATAGCAAAAAGCTTTTTCCCAGAGTGGGGGACTCAATTACTAGGGGTCATGAGTTCAAAGTGAGAGGAGGAAAGTTTAAGGGAGATATGCGTGGAAAATTCTTTACACAGAGGGTGGTGGGTGCCTGGAACGCGTTGCCAGCGGAGGTGGTAGACACAGTCACATTAGCATCTTTTAAGATATATTTGGACAGGTACATGGATGGGCAGGGAGCAAATGGACACAGACCGTTAGAAAATAGATGACAGGTTAGACAGAGGATCTTGATCAGCACAGGCTTGGAGGGCCTAAGGGCCTGTTCCTGTGCTGTAGGTTTCTTTGTTCTTTGTTCTTTATAACCCGTGATTCAAAAGCTTCAAACCAGCAAAAGAATCCAAACCAAAATGTTGTCAACAAAGATGGACATAACGTTTCAACAACTGCCACAACAAAGCCGATTATTCGTCTTCCTCCATCTCTAGATCAATATTTCCACATCCAGCAACATTCTAGTAATCCTAGTCAGCCATTGCACATGTAAACTGGTGTTAATATCAGGAAACCTAAACAACAACTGAGCCTTTCATTACAATGTTGATAAATAATTTCAATCTTTAGGAAAGGCTCCTTTGAGAACAATTGCCCAAAATGCACCTCATGCACATTGTGGGTGTGCGTTAGGCATAAGTAAGCTCCAGACAGTGCCCACTCCAAAAAGTCCGCTGGGCCCCACTTGTGGGCACAACTAAACTGAAAATATTGGCACAGGTGCCATATGCCTATTTCTTCAAGTACTTCACACCCTGATACAAAGCCCAGACACACATACAGCAAACCTTTCATGAACTGGCAACTCTGGGACCAGAAGTGTGCTGGTTGGTCAAATATTCTGAATAATCATGAGGTCCAGGTAAGCAATGTAAAAACAGACATAGAGGCATAACGCAAGGGGTATATTCATCACTGTTATACTTTATTTAGAGCATAAATCACTTAATAATCAAGTTTGCCTCAAGTAAAACTTATTGGGAGAGAGCCTTCTCACTTGTGCTCTCAACTTGCTACTAAGACATCGCGGTGGATTAGGGTCATTGACGGGAAATCGACTCAAAATTGAATGAACCTTTGATATTTCATGTGGCCACGTGAACAACAAACATATTTACACTGAAGTAAATAAGTTAAAAATGATAATAGTTTCACAGAATATTGAAATAAGCTTTGTGGTATTTGAGGTACATAGTTTTTGCCAGCTTATTGAGAGTACCAGTTCATAAGGTGCCAGTTAAAATAAAATTTGCTGTAATTTCTGGTGAAGATTATCAGGTAACAAGACAGAATAGGAGCCTTAGAAATAGCAGGAACTGCAGATGCTGGGGAATCTGAGGTCTAGGCTGAAACATTAGCTTTCCAGCACCTCTGATTGGCCTGCTGTGTTCATACAGCTCTACACCTTGTTATCTCAGAATAGGAGCTTTGGCTGATTTCCTTTGCTCACCATAAGCTTATCATAGATTATAGAATTCCTACACTGTGGAAGGAGGCCCTTCAGCCTAACACGTCCACATCGACCCTTGGAGCATCCCATTCAGTCCCATCCCCCTATAACCCACATAATCTACATATCCCTGAACACTATGGGCAATTTAGCGTGGCCAATCCATTTAACCTGCCCATATTTGGTCTATGGAAGGAAACCCACGGAGACATTGGGAGTATGTGCGAACTCCACACAGACAGTCGTCCAGGGGTGGAATCAAAGCAAGTTCCCTGGCTCTGTGAGGTAACAGTGCTAACCACTGAGCCACCGTGCCGCCCAAACTTAGATTAGGATGATGGGATGACAGTAAGGATAGCATTCTAACTTGAGACCTAAATAAAGATTTCTGATCCATTTGGATCAGAGTTCAATTCTACTAGCCAAATACTGCATTTGCAATTGTTCTCAGGGCTTCCCAATTTAGCCTCTTTACTTGTACCTGCAAAAATTGAAAGAAACAGTCATGGATATCAGATTACATGATTAATCTATATGCACCATACTCACAAATGCACTTCTCTCTCTCTTATAGGACAAGGTAGTACACAACTGGAAGGATCAGGACCTAATCAGACAGGGAAAGGTACATCGCATATTCCAACCACTGCTGGAGCAAATCATGTCGATTATTATTGTATTAGTTATTGCTAAAGCAGGGTACAGCAGCACAGTTACATTGATTAAGGATGTTTTATCTCATGTAGGTATGCTGTTTCTTATATTTCACCCTCTTGCCATTCCACATGTCCTCCCCACTAGCTGCAGACTTCTTCTTCTGACAGCATTCTAAGTCTGCTCACAACCTTGATGTCACATCTGATCCCGCAATCAGCTTTCAAAATTATCTTCATGCTAAGGCAGCCTGTTTTTACCTCTGTAAATTCACCCAAATTCATCCTTCCCTCAACTCACCAGCTGCTGAAGTCCTCAATTGTGTTTGATAGTTCTAGATTACAGCATTCCAGGACAATCCCCCAAGATCTCTTATATTCTACCCTCAGTGAACCTATGATCAAGCAAACTCCATTTCCCGTCTCTGAACGTGCACCAATTTCTGTTCACTGATCGCTTTTGTGCCCACTAGTCTACACTGGCTTCTGGTGAATTAAGCTCAGTCTTCATTTGAAAATGCTCATTCATATTTTCAAATTTCTCCGCAGCTTCATTCTTCTCTAACCCTGCATTCCTCTAAGTCTTGCCTCTTGTGCATCCTCAATTTTAATTACTCTGAGATGGATGTCTGTTCCTCAGTTGTCCAGGTCCCAAGCTGTAAAATACATTTTCCATATCTCTTTACACCACTTTGCTCCTTAAGACACTCTCAGAATATATTTATTTGAGCAAGCTTTGTGTCATCTGTCCCAATATCTCTTTATGTGATTTCATGTTTGCTTTATAATTCTCTGTTGAAGCATTGTTGAACATTTCAATACAATAAAGATGCTATATTATCCATATCTATATTGACTAAAGTCTCCATAGACATCAACATTCCACAGTTCAAGTTTTAACATTATTCTGTTCCTCTATTTGTACTATCAAAGTGAATACCTTCATACAATGTGCTACAATTAACTGTCCATATTTTTTTGCATGCTCTTCACAGCTTACATAGAATCCCTACAGTGTGCAAGCAGGCCACTTGGCCCATCAAGTCCACATTGACCCTCTGAGAAACATCTCACCTACACCTACACCTCCCACTAAATCCCGTTAACACTGCATTTCCTGTGGCAAATCCACCTAGCCTGCACATCCTTGGACACTACAGGCAATTTAGAATGCCCAGTCCACCTAACCTGTACATCTTTGGACTGTGGGCAGGAAACCAGAGCACCCAGAGTAAATCTATGCAGACACGGGGAGAATGTACAAACACCATACCGGCAGTCGCCCAAGGCTGGAATCGAACCCAGGTCCCTGGCGCTGTGAGCAGCCAACATATATTACCACCTGGCTTTGGTTATCAGCAAACTTACATATATTCCCCTCATTCTCTTCATCAAAATCATTCATATAAATCAGAAACTGCTGAATCCCAGCAAAATCCTTGTGGCACTCCATCTCACCACAACTTGCAAACTTAAATATGCTCCATTCAGCTCTTTGATTCCTGGCCATTAACCAGTCCCCTAAATAGACTAATGTATTACACACCACTCCACAAACCCTTACTTTGTTTATTAATCTTTTGTGAAGGCAATTGCTACAAGCTAAATCCTGAGGAAAGGTCATCGGACCTGTAACGTTAACTCTGATTTCTCTTCACAGATGCCAGACCTGCTGATCTTTTCCAGCAATTTCTGTTTTTGTTCCTGATTTACAGCATCCGCAGTTCTTTCGGTTCTTATTCGTGACAAGCTGAAATTCAGCTGATTAAATGGCTCTAATGAATCCTGGAAAATGGTGTACACAGCATTTGCTTAGCCTGAAAAAGCTATATTCAGCGACTACCGTCACATTTATAAGCAAAATATCAAGCCTTAACTAATACATTTAAATTTTCAAGAAAGTGATTCATAGAAAATTCAATGGCATACTTTTATCCATTTATCAACAGAATATCTTATCTTTGAAACTTATGACTATGCACTGAACATTGGAAATCTCAGAGAAATCTCATTGGAAATGTCATTGGTGATATGTTGAAGGCTGTGAAGAACATGGCGTAGTTTCTCCGCTCCAAGGAAGTACTGAACTACAAGGGTATTCTATACATTGTATCCCTTGCCTGTCTTCTGGGAGGTCATTGTGGTTTTTCACTGTGGCCCGTCAGAACTGACAATTGATGAGTTGAGCATCATCCCATTCTTATGAGGGCGTTCTTCAAACCTTTCGCTGTCCGTTGCATTCTTCCCCCTCTGAGCAGATCCTGCGTATGTGCTTGGCTTACCTGTAGGGGATGGCTTCTTAAATATGTTTAGAGTGGAAGCTAGAAAGTGCAGCATTGTAAGAGGATGCATGGGCTTACGGTAGAGTGAGGTACAGAGGTGTCCGTCCTTGATAGAGGTGATGTGTCCAGAATGAGACTGATTCTGAAGAGTAGCCCATGGTGACTGATGGTGGAATGAAACTTGTTGATATTGCTATGTAGTTGTTTCAGTGATTCCTCGTAACGAGTCTAAAGGAAAAAATTGTCATCAAAGTATCTGGTGTATAGCGTTGGTCAGAGGTCCTGTGCGGCAAAGAAATTTTGTTTGAACTTGTGCATGAAAATGTTGGCATATTGGGGAGCAAAGCTAGTCCCCAAAGCTGTTCCATGTGTCTGGATGAAGAACTAGTTGCCAGAGGTGAAGACATTGTGGTTGAGGATGATGCGGATGATTTGTAAGGTGGTGTCTGGAAATTGGCAGCTGTTCGTATTGAGTACTGAGGCTGTTGCAGTGATGCTGTTGTCATAAGGATGTTGGTGTAGAGTGCTGAAGTGTCCAAATAAGGGGTAGGCTATTTAGAACGGAGTTGAGGAAAAACTTCTTCATGCAGAGAGTGGTGGATATATGGAATGCTCTGCCCCAGAAGGCAGTAGAGGCCAAGTCTCTGGATACTTTCAAGAAAGAAACTGATAGAGCTCTTAAAGATAGTGGAATCAAGGGTTATGGGGTAAGGCAGGAACAGTATACTGATTGTGGATGATCAGCTATGATCATAATGAATAGCGGTGCTGGCTCAAAGGGCAAAATGGCCTATTCCTGCACCTATTATCTATTGTCTATTGTGACAACGAATGTTTCTAGTTTGACTGGTTTGTGGGTGCTGAGTTTCTGTAAGAAATCTGTGGTGTCACAACAGAAGCGGGGGGTTTCTTGTACAACGGGTTTCAAAATGACCTCAACATAGTCAGAGAGGTTCTCACACTGGGTCCCATAATCTGATACGATGGGACGTCCAGGTGTGTTGCCTTTGTGAATCTTTGGAAGGCAGTACAAAGCTCCGATGCAAGACGTATGCAGCATGAGAGTGCATAGGATACTCTAAATATCTGGATTAAAAGCCTTGATCAGTCTGTTGAGTTGACGGATGTGTTCTTTGGTCAGATCAGCAGAAAGTTGTTTGTAGTGTTCCTGGTTATTCAGTTATCCGTATGCTTCTTAGCAGTAGTCTGCTCTATTCTGTATGACAATGGCTCCTCCTTTGTCTGCTGGTTTAAGACAGTGTTGTGATTGGTCTTCAGAGCATGGGTGACACTGCATTGCGCTTGGGTTATGTTCAGCGCTACCTTGTGAACGCAGCTGATGAATCTGGCATTAATGCATCCCCTGATGGCTTGAGCATGCAAGTACAGCATAGGGCAGCAGCCTTCCAGAGGAGTCCAATTTGACTTCTTCTTTGATTGCTTCAACACTGATCTCTCTGTCAACTATTACAGTTCAATGGTTGTCTCATTGGGCTCACTGTTGCCACCTTGGGGTTTGTGAAGGACATGTCAGATCATCGACATGCAAACGACCATCACATATGGGAACATCACCCACCACGTACAACGCAGATAATCATGTTACTTGGCCAATGTTGTCTATCTCACAGACAGCAGGCAAGGATGCTCTGAGGCATTGTATATTGGCAAAACCATGTAGAGATGATGACAACAGATGAATGGACACTGCGTAACAATCGCCAGACAGGAATGCTCCACACCCCAGTTGGGGAACACTGTGTCAACGGTATTGAGCCTCCGATCTTCGCATAAGCATCCTCCAAGGTGGACTTCATGATACACATCAACACAGAAAGGTCAAGCAGAGACTGATAGCTTAGTTCTGTACCCATGAAAATAGCCTCACCCGTGATCTTGGGTGCATGTCGCACTAGATGTGACCCTAACACACTGTTTTGTATCTGTAAAGTCTTCCTTACTGTCCTGTATTGATACCATCATCTTGCTAAATTATTATGATTTCTCTCTACTTTAATTAGTTTATACAGTTTTGAGTTACTTATTGCTTTTTTAGACCCTTAGGATGTGACTCTTATACCCATCATGTTATTCCTGTCATTTTGTCTGTCTCCAGCACCATCATATTTTTATTTTTTTCTAATTACTTCTATGCCTCATTTAATCAGATTATAGGTCATTCTTTGTTGGTTATTCAGCTGTTGACACTTTACTCACTCTCTAACACTTTTGGTCTCCTGCAGAGACTTATTATCTGTCACTCTGCTTACACCAGTTATATGATCTTTTGATCTCTCAGTCCTTGATCTCTCTGCCTCTAAACTCTCTGTCTGTGTGCTCTTCTCTCTCACTGCATCTGACAAACGGGCTGCGTTCTAAAAGCTTGTGATTTCAAATAAACCTATTGGACTGTAACGTGGGGTCATGTGACATCTGACTTCAAAGTCCCATCCAAGATTTCTAATCTATGGAAAGAGCACTCATGTGACTCAAAGTAAACTGTCAATCTGACTGCAAAATCCTTCCAACACAGCATCTCTGAAGGGGAAAAGGGAATAAAGATACAATACAGCACATCTCTTGAATTTATTTTCATTATTAAAACATACTGCAACTAAGAAAAGAAGGCATTTGAAACGAGGCTGAGGGAAAATATAGCAAAATTTGAGAGGAACAATTAGTACAGTAGTTATGGCCAAATAGAGAAATGAACAGAAGGAGAAATTAAGAGTGAGAATATGGACAGGGTGGCATGGTAGCTCAGTGGATAGCACTGTTGCCTCACAATGCCATGGACCCAGGTTTGATTCCAGCCTTAGATGACAGTCTGTAAGGAGTTGGCACCTTCTCTATGTTTTTGTGCTGGTTTCCACTGGATGCTCCAATTTCCTCCCACAGTCCAAAGATATGCACGTTATAGGGATTGGCCATGCTAAACTGCCCCATAGCGTCCAGGAATGTGCAGGGTAGGTAGAATAGCCATGCAAAATGCAGGGTTATGGGGATAAGGTGGGCTTTCGGTCTGGATGGGACGCTCTTTGATAGGCCAAATGGCCTCTATCTACACTGTAAGGATTCTATGAAAAGAAGAGATGGAACAAACTGAAATGGAAGTGGGATAGAAATAATTAAGCAGAAGGCAAAAGAGATTGGAAGAGAAAACATCTTCACTATTATCACACTTTTCATCACCATCGGACACCTCAAAACTTTACAGCGATTGATGTATAGTTCTTGCTGTAATGACAGAAGTAGAGAAAGAATCAGAGCAGGCAACAGCTGTGCACTAACACTGCTGTTGGTAAGATCAGTTTCCATAGCAATCCAGCAGCCAAGCAGATCGACAGTCAAAGGCAGGCATATTGAAAAGATTATTGATGTATTTATATGTCACTTCATGTAATTAGAAATAATTATAAACCAAATGAAGACGTTGAACAAGTATTTTTCAAAAAGAACACAATTTATTGTTGGAGATGATGGGAACTGCAGATGCTGGAGATTCCAAGATAATAAAATGTGAGGCTGGATGAACACAGCAGGCCAAGCAGCATCTCAGGAGCACAAAAGCTGACGTTTCGGGCCTAGACCCTTCATCAGAGAGGGGGATGGGGGGAGGGAACTGGAATAAATAGGGAGAGAGGGGGAGGCGGACCGAAGATGGAGAGTAAAGAAGATAGGTGGAGAGGGTGTAGGTGGGGAGGTAGGGAGGGGATAGGTCAGTCCAGGGAAGACGGACAGGTCAAGGAGGTGGGATGAGGTTAGTAGGTAGCTGGGGGTGCGGCTTGGGGTGGGAGGAAGGGATGGGTGAGAGGAAGAACCGGTTAGGGAGGCAGAGACAGGTTGGACTGGTTTTGGGATGCAGTGGGTGGGGGGGAAGAGCTGGGCTGGTTGTGTGGTGCAGTGGGGGGAGGGGATGAACTGGGCTGGTTTAGGGATGCAGTGGGGGAAGGGGAGATTTTGAAACTGGTGAAGTCCACATTGATACCATATGGCTGCAGGGTTCCCAGGCGGAATATGAGTTGCTGTTCCTGCAACCTTCGGGTGGCATCATTGTGGCAGTGCAGGAGGCCCATGATGGACATGTCATCAAGAGAATGGGAGGGGGAGTGGAAATGGTTTGCGACTGGGAGGTGCAGTTGTTTGTTGCGAACTGAGCGGAGGTGTTCTGCAAAGCGGTCCCCAAGTCTCCGCTTGGTTTCCCCAATGTAGAGGAAGCCGCACTTTATTGTTGGAATGATTTTGTTTAAATTGCCCACATATATTTCCAGTGTAGGGTTTTGAATAAAAGGAAAAAATCTAATCTTGGACATAAGATTCTAAAGATAAAATGGTGAACATAAAGTCATTGGAACATGGTGCAGAAGTAGGCAATTTAGCACCTTGAGCCTGCTCCATCATTCAACATAATCATGGCTGATCTCATCTCAGCCTCAACTCCACTTTCCAGCATGTTTCCCAATCCCCTCAAACCCATTACTCATTATTAATCTGTTTATCTTCTCTTTAAATTTTATGCATTCCATTGAATTCAGTACTCACACTCTACGTTACTGAATTCCTCAGATATACAATAGTGTTGAGAGAAGTTATTCCTCCCTATCTCTGGTTTAAACCTGCCACCCTTTAGCTTAAAACTATGACCTCTCATTCTCGACTGCCCCACAAAGGGAAATATTCATTCTACATTTACTTTCTCAATCCTCTTTAGCATCTTATACAACCGAATTAGATCTCCTCTCATTCTTCTAATCTCTAACAGAAATAAGCTTAACTGCTTAATCTCTCCTCTTTCATTTCTGAAATTAATCTAGTGAACTTCTCTGAACTGCCTTCAATGAAATTACATCCTTCCCCGAGTAAGGGGACAAAAAGTGTGTGCAATACTCTAGGTGCAGCCTCACCAATGCTTGCAACAACAATTCTCCACATTTATATTTTATTCCTTTAGCAACAAATGTCAAAATTACATTTGCTCTCATTACTTGCTTTACCAACATACTAGTTTCCTGTGATTCATACAAAGGACCCCCAGATGCCTGTGCACTGAAGCACTCAGAGATTTCGCCCCATTTAGCTAGTAAGTTGCCTTTTTATTCTTCTAAACAAATTGGATAACCTCACACTTATCCATGTTAAACGACATCTGTCAAATTTTGGCCCATTCACCTGAGCTATCCATATGCATTTATCAATTTTTCATTTCTTCATTGCACCTTACATTACAGGTGTTAAGCAACAATAGAGCTCTTTCAGGATATCTGCATATCAATTCCAGCCTTCCACACATGATTGTAACTAATTTGAGTTGATTATAGTAATCACTGAAATTTTCTGAGCACTTCACTGGCATGTTTGTTTGAGCATCAGAAATCAGGGTGAACAATCAAGGTTATCTTTGTTTCTTCGATAACAAATTTTCTTTCCAATATTTTCAAAAATAGTGGCATGGATTTTCCAGTGGCCAGGAAGTCCTTTTTGCAGTGCAGGTGAGATTTGTGAATTGGGACCATGCAGAATCCCTGGAATAGCAAACTCCAAGGGTATCACCCAAAAAAATTGAGGATTCCAGTGGGTAATTCATCTATACTTGAATCCTCTGAAAGTATCAATTTAAACTTAAGAATGCTTTACCATTCCACTGCAGGTACATAAATAGATACTCAGAAACAGTTTGACTTGTAAAAACTTAGTCTAATTCCCGAGCAGCTGTTAAACTGACCCCTGAACCTACATTACACACCCACATCTACATCCCCTCCAGCCACCCTACAACTCCTTGACCCTGAGTCAACATTATTGCCTCCTCCCAGGAAACAAAAGCCCCTGCCATCAACAACCATCTCTTTGCCTGAAACTAGACACTCCACCATCTCTTCTTGAGGGACTAGACAGTCTCACTGACACCCGGCACCCAATAACCCTTTCCAACTGGTAGCTAACACCCCTCACACCTGCCACCAGACCTGACATCTCCTTCTTCCTTAGTGCCAGAAGTGCCACCCTTCCCCCACCCAAGCGACCAAGTCACTGCTGCCCACTTATTCCAGCCCCACCACCCGATTCCTCTCAGCCACCTCGGCCTACCCTAAACACCCCATCAATTATCTGGCCCCTTTCTCACTTCTGACACATAGGCATCTACATTTAGTCACCTGGTGTTCTACCAACCTGCCACCTTCCCTGTCTGGCACCTATGCTCCTAGCACATGACCTCCCTTTACCTTTATGTGCTTACCATTTTGTACAGGAAATGTCAACGTGACTGCATCTGACTCTGGATGTTTAAATCACAGAATAGGGCAGCTGAGTGCTATGAGAAAGAGGGCATGGTTGGTCTTCCCTTGACTGCCTTGTGCTATGAGTGATTGGTCAGCATTAAAGCAAACTCTACATTTCAGAAGCAATACTATTTGGAATCTTCCGTCGAAACTGTGCAGCTCATCTTTTGAATAGAAAGGAGCAGAGTGGTAATCTGTCATTTCTCTGAAAATCCAATTTGTTTTCAGGTGCTAGGAGACCATTAAATCATGATGTGTGTTTTGTTTAAGAAAATGAAGTTATGGAAACTCCCCTCTACTTTGCACAACAATGCTGCTTCTTTGCCCGCTATTTTACCTGCTGTCGTAAATCCAGCCGCACTGCCATGTCAGTGTGGGGCTCTTGAGACGCACAAAATAATGGTTAACCACATGCAAACCATTGTATTATATATTGCAAAGTTTAGCTGTTTGCATCCTGAATCTTGCATACAAGCTGCATGTGCTGTGTTAATACTGCTGCACTCACCCTTTGTGCAGCACAACAGTGCTGAATATTGAACCTGGCAGCTTAGCTTGGGACTATGTTCAGCGTGGACTTGTTGGACTGAAGGGTCTGTTTCCATGCTGGATAACTCCATGACTGCATAAATCCTGATATTATAACAAAAGTTTTCAAAGTAACAGGAGCAGAAGTGCAAGTCTGAATAAGGAGAAATAATTCAAGTAAAGTAAATCAGAATTGGTGACATTGAATTCCACCGCACCAAGTGGTAAATTGATAATTTAGATATATAAATATAAATTTATAAATTTATACTAATTTAAAACCAGAATAAATACATGAAATACTATTCTCTGGTCATTCACAATGAATGCTGGGGTGATGTTTAATATGCTGATTGAGAACTGGTAGGCATAATCTGCATGTAGTATAAACAATTGAGGAAACTCAGTAGCATTTTTGGTTGAGAGCAGAACCAATCTACGTCATTTAGAATTTATTGACAATTTTCTCAGAAGTGAATAGTGGAACTTTATTTTCCTAAGCCAGAAATTCCATCACATTCCTTTACTACAAATTCCATTGCTTTCACTGGGAGTATTTTGAATTTAAGCAGTCTGTTTACAATCTTGATGCCACATGTGATCCTCTGAGATGGGCTGCTACCTCATTCGAGAGTGACCTCTAAGATTTGCTGTTCCTACCTCTATAACATCACATGATTTCACCCCTGGTACAGCTTATCTGCTGTTGCACCCGTCTTCCATGCCTTTGTTACCCAAATTAACCCAATGCACACCTGGTCAGCCATATTCTAGCCTCCATCAAATTAAGGCCATCCAAAACTCTGTCGTCCATGTCTTAACTCACCGCAACCCCAGTTTTCCTATCAAGCTGATGTTCATAAAATACATTGGCTCCTGGTCAAACAATGTCTTGATTTACAAACTCTCATCCTTGTTTTTAAATCCTTCCATGGCCTTGTCCCTCCCTATCTTTGCATCTTCATTCAATTCAAAAACCCTTGGAGATATCTGCACGAAGTCTGGCTTCTTGTGCATTCCCAATTATACTTTCTTCACCATCAGAGGCCATGTTTCCAGATGTCTTGATGCTAAGCTCAGGGATTCCCTCTCTTCACCTCTCTGCCCTCAACCCACTTGCCTCTTTTAAGACTCTCCTTAAAGCCTGTCTTTTTGACCAAGTAGAAACCAAGAGAATTGTGGATGCTGTAAATCAGAAATGACTTTAAAAATTGCTGGAAAAGCTCAGCATGTCCAGCAGCATCTGTGGAGAGAAATCAGCATTAATATTTCAGGTCCAGTGACTCTCCCTCAGAACTCATCTTTGACTAAAGAGTTAGTTTTATGCACTCATGTGGCTCACTGTCATACTAAGTTTTGTAATAATCCTGTGATATGCCTTGAGGTGTTTTATTGAATTAATCGTGCTATATAAGTTGTTCCTGTTGCTGCATCATCAGGGCATTTTGAATTTAGCCATGTGAATGCAAGGGTGCCAATTTCAACATTGTTTTGCTTTAAGCAAATATCCCAAAGCCCTGTCTTTAAATAAACTTATTGTGCGCTGCACCCTTATAATACAGATAGAAATAACTGTTCTTCATCTCAGTGTTGGACAGAAACATCTATCCTACAGATAAGGAATCATGCCTAACACACAGAGATAGTAGGAACTGCCGATGCTGGAGAATCTGAGATAACAAGGTGTAGAGCTGGATGAACACAGCAGGCCAAGCAGCATCTTAGGAGCAGGAAAGCTGACGTTTCGGGTCTGCACACTTCTTCAGAATGGGGGAGTGGCAGGGGGCTTTGAAATAAATAGAGACTGGGGGGGAGTGGTGATAGAAGGTGGATAGTGGAGCAGAGCGGTAGAGAGAAGACAGACAGTTCAAGGAGGCAGGGATGAAGCCAGTAAAGGTGAGTGTAGGTAGGGAGTTGGGATGGGGGTTGGTCAGTGAGGAGGGATCGGCGGGTAGGTGGGAGGGAAGATGGACAGGTCAAGGAAGAGGGGACAAGAGGGGTTCTGGTCTTGGGATGAGGTTGGGGGGGGCAGATTTTGAAGCTTGTAAAGTCCACATTGAGGCCATTGGGCTGAAGGGTTCCAAGGTGGAATATGAAGTGCTTTTCCTCCAGTTTTCGGGTGGTATCGTTGTGATACTGGAGGAATCTCAGGACGGACACGTCGTCCAGGGAGAGGGAGCGGGAGTTGAGTGGTTTACGACCGAAAGGTGTCATTTGTTGCGAACAGAGAGCAGGTGCTCCATAAAGCAGTCTCCAAGCCTCCGCGTGGTCTCCCCGATGTAACAGCGGATGAAATATACCACATTAGCAGGTGTGTAGGTGAACATCTATTTAATGTGGAAGATTTTCTTGGGGCCTGTGATAGAGATGAGGGGGGAGGTGTAGGACTTCCTGCGGTTGCAGGGAAAAGTGCCGTGGGTGGTGGGGCTGGTGGGAGTGTGGAGCAGATGAGGGAGTCACAGAGAGCGCTGTCCCTCCAGAAGGCAGGTACGGGTGGGGAGGGAAACATATGCTTGGTAGTGGGGTCAGATTGCAGGTGGTGGAAGTGGCGGAGAACTGTTCGAGCTCCTCGTGGGAGCATGGGGCAGTGCTGATACAGTCATCAATGTAGCGGATGAAGAGGTGGGGGATAGTGCCAGTTCACCTGTGGAAGAGGGACTGCTCCATGTATCCTACAAAGAGGCAGGCATAGCTATGCCTAACATACAGTTTTTTTTAACTGTTTCTCTCATTGCTCTCCCAGAGTATTCTTTGCTGTCTTTCACTTCTGTTTCTCACCCTAAAGTGCAGACACATGGGACTCTGTCATAGACTACAACCACCATTTGCTGAATCCATGGTTACAGCAGCCTATTATGTTGGAAACCAACTTTCCTTCCTTGTCCTTTAAGTATAACAAATAAATTAGAATGGTGAAGAATCATATTTTGGTGCTCCTGCACCAATTTCATTTATCCAATATCTGTTACATTTCATAACCATATTGCATAACAATAAACCTATACTGAAAAAAGTTTAAAAATTACATTCATTTTCAGTGTATATGTACAGTGCCTTTCACGATCTCTGAATCCCCAAGGGTGTCACTGTTGTAGAGTAGGAAATGTGGCTGCACATGGTCTGTTTCCATGAACAAAAATGTGATAATGGTGAGGTCACCTGTTTTAGTGATATGTGTTGGAGGATAAGTATCAGTTAGACACCAGCACTGACGTGACTGCTCTTCTTCAAAACACTCTGATGGGAACTTTTACATCCAACAGATTTAATGAGCCACCTGAAAACTGGCACCTCTGCCAGTGCAGCAGTCCCTTCATGCTGCACAGCAGAATCTATCAAAACATTGTATTTAAAATTCTGCAGTAGTGCTTGCCTGGCAGTCAAGAACCAGTGAGACATTTCTAGCTATTGTCATGCATTTCCAATTTCTAACACTTACTTGTTATATCCTAATGCATTGATATAAAATCATTATGTATTCTTCAGAGGTAATCAAGTAGATTTTTACACTCTTACTATGTTGGGAACAGGAGAGAGCTAGTACTGCAATAGGTAAAGGATTGCACAAGGTCATTATGCAGGAATAAGTATCTTGCTTCAACATAATTTGGAGGGTTTATTCGTTATGCCAACGAAGTTGCCAATTAGGTAAACATTTTTTCACGTGAAAATTGGGTCAATCAATAAACTTGTCTCTTACTCAGCAGATTTGATGAAATAATCACAACAGAAATGTTCCTTTGTCAGCAGTGTTTACTATTCACCATTTCAGCTGATGTTTGACATCAGTTAAGCAATTAAAACAGGTGCACTAAACACAAAACCTTAGACACCATCCAGGGCAAAGCAGCCTGCTTGATTTGTTCCACATGCACAAGCATCCACTCCCTCCACCACTGACCCTCAGTCGCTGCTGGGCCTGCTGTGTTCATCCAGCCTCACATTTTATTATCTTGGATTTTCCAGCATCTGCAGTTCCCATTATCACTGTAGTTTTTAAATCTTTTTTTCACGACTTTGAAGGAGGTTTGATAGTATAGATACTGAAAGGTTGTTCCCCCGGCTGGGGAATCTAACATTCAGGGCACAGCTTCAGGATAAGGAATCAGTTATTGAGGATTGACAAGTATGGTGGAGAGTTGTGAACACTTAGAACTATCCACCTAGAGTTGTGAATGTTCCATTACTACTGCCTTCTTGAGCTGCTGCATTACATTGTGTTGTAGGTGGACCCACAATGCCATTGGAGGGGGCATTCCAGACTTTGACTCAGCAACGCTGAAGGAACTATTGTCAAGGCTAAATTGTGAGTAGCTTGGGGAGGAACTTGTAGGTGTTGCTATCTGCTGCCCTTCACGATTCTAGAAGGAAGTGGTTGTGGGTGTTGGTTGATGCTGTCTGAGGTGCCATGGTGAATTTCTGCAGTGCATCTTGCAGATAGTACACACCGCTGCTACTGAGGGTCAGTGGTGGAGGGAGTGGATGCTTGTGCATGTGGAACAAATCAAGCAGGCTGCTTTGCCCTGGATGGTGTCTAAGGTATTGTGTTTAGTGCACCTGTTTTAGTTGCGGGGGCACCCTGACTCCCACCTTCCTGCAAGAATACGATCCTCTACTCCCAATTTCTCCACGTCCGCCGCACCTGCTCCCAAGGTGGGGCATTCCACACCTGCACATCCCAGATGTCCTCCTATTTCAAGGACCATAACTTCCCCTCTCCAGTCATCAAAAATGCCCTCAACCGCATGTCTTGCACTTCCCACACTTCAGCCTTCACAACTCCTCCCCCTAACAAAAATAAAGACAGAATCCCCCTTGTCCTCACACATCACCCCACAAACCTCCATATCTGCCATATCATTCTGTACCACTTCCGCCACCTACAATCCGACCCCACAACCAAAGAGATATTTCCCTCCCCACCTCCCTTTCATAGGGATTGCACTCTCCATTACTCCCTTGTCCATTCCACACTCCCCGCTAGCCCCACCACCCTCAGCACCTTTCCCTGCAACCACAGGAAGTTCTGGAACTGCTCCTACACCTCCCCAATCTCCTCCATCCAAGACACTAAACAAGCCTTCCACATTAGACAGAGGTTCACCTGCACATCTGTCCAATTGGTCTACTGTATCTGTTACTCTTGATGTGGCCTCCTCTACATTGATGAGACCAAGTGGAGACTTGGAGACCATGTTGTAAGGCATCTGCGCTCTGTACATGACAAACAACAACACCGTCCAGTCAAGAACCATTTTAACTCCCCCTTCACCCCCCTGAGTGATATGCCAATCCTGGGCCTCCTCCAGTGTCACAATGACACCACCCGCAAACTGGAGGAGCAGCACCTCATATTCTGCCTCTGGAGCCTACAACCCAATGGAATAAACATGGATTTCAACAATTTTAAAATCTCCCCAGTCCCTGCCTCATCCCATATCCAACCCTCCCTCCCATCTCTGCCACCTTGACCTGACACAACCAGTCCATCTTCTCTTCTACCTATCCGCTCCTCCCACCTCTCTGACCAATCCCCACCACTCCATACCTACACACACCCATCACCATCCCACTTACCTTCCCCAGACCCACCCCTCTCTCTATTTATTTCTGTGTGCCTCACCCCTGCCTATTTCAGAAGAGACAGTCCCAACCTGAAATGTCAACTTTCCTGCTCCTCTGATGCTGCCTGGCCTGCTGTGATCCTCCAGCTCCATACTCTGTTATCTCTGACTCCAGAATCTGTGGACTGAGAAACAGTCTCAAGGGAATCTAACAAAGGGCAATAAATGCTAGCCCAGCCAGCAATAGCCACATCCATGAGTGAATTCTTAAACATCTCAATAGCGAGGATATTTTTTGTCTTTAAATGCACATAAATTGTAAGTGAACAATGACTATTTTTTAACTGCACATGAAAATCTGATTGTAGCATTCAAAAACCATCAAACACGTTCCATCGGAAAATGTGCTGTTTAAATTTGGATGTGTGTCAAGTTTTGTGGGTGGAGATTCATTTAGCCTAGGCATTTGATAAATGTTTGTCAACGGCTGAGGACATTTGGGCTTATGTAGACACGTATTACCAAAACCTTACCATCTTTGAAGTCAATTCAGATTCTAATTTTGGATCTATCCACACCTATATCACTTGAAAATGACCTGTCAACTACAGCTTCCAATTCAGAAGTCTAACTGTTTTGTCTAGCTAAGACAAAACTTTACAAGTTTATTTTAAAATTTGATGAGTCTGGAGCAAGTCTCTGTTGGGAATAGCGAATGAAACAGTAAAGGTATCAGCAGACTAAAAATAGAAATTTGCCTGCATCCAGCTCTGCAGACAATCAGTCCAAATCGGCATCTGCAAAATATTTCCCTCCTTACAAATTAAGAATTGCCTTCACTTACACAAATAAAAGAAGTCTTGTGCAGAACTGATAAATTTCCATCAGCCTGAAATATTAACTCTGTTTCTCAGTCCACAGGTTCTGCCAGGCATGAATATTTCATGCATTTTTTAATCGTTCTTTCACGACTCTGAAGGAGGTTTGGAAGTATAGACACTGAAAGGTTGTTTCCCCTGGCTGAGAAATTCAGGGCACAGCTTCAGGATAAGGAGTCAGTAATTGGGGATTGAGAAATATGGCTGCGTAGAGAATTGTGTACACTTAGAACTGACCACATACGGTTGCGGATGTTCCATTACTCAGTGTATGCAAGGCTGGCTTAGATGGATTTTAGCAATCAAGTGAAATGGGCAGTGGGTTGAAAAGTGGAGTTCACACAGATCATTTAGCCCAGACAAACGAGACAAAGGGATATGTGGTAGGACTCTGGGAAGCACTGAGGATAGGAGAGACCTTGGTATGCATGCAGATTGACCCCTTAAGTACTTACACCTGAAGAAGGAGCGAGGCTCCAAACGATTGAGTTTTCAAAAAAAAACATGTTCAGCCGTAAGCTGTTGTCATGAGATTTCTGACCTTAAGGACAGGTGAATAAAAAAGGTAAGAAAGCATATGGGATTCTTGTCTTTATTAGCCGAGGTATGGAGTTTAAAAGCAGGGACTTTATGCTGGGGTTACTTCCTTTGGAATGGGGAGGCTGAGGGGAAATTTATTTGAAGTGCATAAAATTATAAGGGGCCTAGACATGGAGCAGATAGGAAAGATCTATTTCTGGTACTAAACAGGTTAATAACCAGGGGTCATGCATTTAAAAGTACTTGGTAGAAGAATTACAGAGGAGCGAATGAGTAATATTTTCACGAGTCATGTTGACATCTCACTGGTGACTTGATGGTAGAGGTAGAAATTCTCATGACATTTAGAATTAAACATCAATTGGGAAGGTTAGGGTGACAGACCTGGAAAGTGGGATGAAGCTGAAAAGGTTTTGTTGACCAATATGGGGATGAGAGTTGAAGTACCCTCCTTGTGCATTGTAAAGCTTTCTATGTTTCTTTGTTTATTTAGTTAACTGTAAAGAACAATGAAACATCAAGGGTGTGAAAAGAAATAGATAAACAGAAATTATTTAATTTCTTTTATACTATTACAGATTCAATTGACTGCATCTCTAACAGAATTGCAACAGAACGGTGGGGAAAAGAGATTGCTCCATACGGAATATTAGTCACACATGCTCATTTTTAAGTATGAGAAGGAACAGCCTCTGGGACTTAATCTAGTCCTGGTACAAAAATAAACAGCTGAAACCATGTATTTGATACTTTTTCTGTGTAGAACAGTCCCTGTAGATGCTGACACACTCCCAGTTGTCCCCGTATGACGAGTGAAAGACAGTGACAGCAATGTGAAAGAAAACGGTGGCACTAATGCAGAAAATATCATTAATAAACTGCAGACATGTTAGTTGTTCATGCAATACTGAATAAAGAATTCTCCAAACTATGGTCTCATGATGCATGACATTATCTCACAGACTTCTTCTGCGGTTCCAAGTTTGAATGTCTATGACTTAAATAAACACAGATCTCTTAGTTTCGTTCTTGATGTTACACAGGACAACAACCAAACATTAATCACTTGTACACCCCTTTGTGAATTTCGAGATCTTTTATCTGTGACTAACACAATCAATGATTACACTTACCATATTAAAAATGAATATTAGTAACATATGAAATCTCTCTTCACTCCAGGGAATTGTTCAACACATTAACTTTTGAAATCTTTCAGTATCTTGACTTTAACATCTCCAAAGGGAGCACTTTATGAATTATTTATCATTCAACAAACTTCACAACGATTCTAACTATTCTCATGAGTGAAGGTTCTATAGCTTAATGTGGTGTTGCTTCCAGCAAGATAAAATGTACACTTTTTAAAGTCAACGTTTTGGTAGAGGAACAACCTGCTTGTTGGCACTCCATCAGCATAACTAGATATTTGAATCATCATGCATTTTGTTTAGCCATTATAAAGTTTGACAAATGTTTCCTATGAGTAGTGAAATGAGGCCTCATCTATGTTTATACATATCTTGCCTTTAAGAGGCTTCATCTTTAAGAACTCTACGTGCTGTCTGTATACATTGTTGTGACTCTTCCTGCTGTTTGCTGCATGTTGCAAGCTCTGTCTTAGAGGAAGCAATTGTTTTGCTGTAGTAGCTGATGTGTAACTTATAACATGTTTTACTGTTTCAAAATAAGTCAACCAATGGAATTTATCAATTGATTAATATAGTATTGTTAATATGGAAACTTAAAATTACATTGATACAGCTAGTCCCTGGATCTATAAAGTGTGTGATTTCAAAAGGAAGATGCACAAAACTATAGAAGGGGGAGCATACGGCAGTAAAGCCGTAAAACATACACAAATGAAATCTTAGGTTTCATGCTACAATTAGAGTTGCATTGTTCCACTCTATTCAATTGTAGGTATCTTGCTTTAGGAGAGATGCCAGAGCTGTGAGAGAAAGCATAGAAGCATTTTCTAAGTTGATACCAGGGATGAGCAAAGGGATGAGAACGGTGGATCTTTCCAATGTAACATAGAGTTTTTATAGGGTGAACAATTCAGGAGAATGGATTCCAAAGAAATGCCGTGCTAATAAATTTCCTTAGTCTGAAAATCTGGTTTCAGCACACAATTTTGGGGCCCTCATGCTTTATTCAGTGTTGAAGCTAAAAATTTCAACTTGTTTGAAGTTTGTAAAGCAGAAACCGGAAGCTATTGGTCTTGAAACCTAATTAGAAACAACTGTCATAAATCACTAGATATATGGACTATAGGCACTCTGACTGAAGTTGAGGAGTGCACTGACTGATGGACTGCGGTTTGTTTCAGGATGGCGCAGAGGCTTTCGTTTGTGACACCGGAGGCCAAGGTGGTGGAAGGTCAGAGAAGCAAAAATGTCCTGTGTCTGCAAGACAGGAGAAATCCAGCTTGCCATCCTGTCCCACTCTGCTGTAGCAGATTGTGTGGTGTTCGTGGCTAGGTGTGGCCACCATTCCTCTTTCCTTCTCTGGGCTCAGTATTTGTAAGTTAATTTATACAACTATATTTATCACTACTCCATCTCCCTTCCACTCTGAAGTCTCCTAGTTTGCAAATTTAGGCAGTCTGGTGGTTTTACAATACTTTCAGAACGCGTTGCCTTCAAATTTAGAAGATTGGTAGGTCTTTGTTCTGAGTACTGTTGACCCTGATTCTGTTCTTGACCTCAAATGAACTGACGATCATCATGGTCATGACATTCCTTATTTGGTTAGTCTCACTCAATCACACATGGATAAATGTTGTTCCAAATTGACACAAGGTTCCTATAATTCCTCTAGCTGTACAAATATGATACAATTGCTGCTGATCAGCTAGCTCCTGAATGGCCATACCATTCTTGTTAAGGTCTTTATCTACATCCAGTGTCCTTGCACAATTATACCAACCATTGCGCAAAGAGACACCTCTTATAGTAGGTCACTTGCTTCTCCTGATAATGTTTCTCATTCTTACAAATACTCTAATAGTCCCATGAACTCAACCTTAGGGTAGAAAAGTGCATCTTGAGTTTTCTATCGAACAAGAATTCTAAAGGTGATAAGCCACAATGGAATGCAGTGGGCCCATAGCTTTACAGGGCTATATGAAAGTTGGTATTATTCTTCAAAACGGATTTAACAATCTGGATCCCAGGCTCAGCTTCCCCATTTGATTACAAGCTGGTTACAGGTTCAAATGCAGAACTGGCTGCAAGGTGGCTGAGAGGCTCATTATTAAGCTGTAGTCCATTTATGGGCACAACACATCTGGAATCCCATTGTGAGCATTTCTTTGCAAGCTTCTGACAACTGCCTTGCAAGTGTTAGTCTGTAAATTTTCACCTCAATCCTTGCATGCTGGCTTTGTCCAATGCCATTAAAACCTTCTCAATATTCTGTTATCACATCTTTTATCATAGACTCTAGTGTTTTCCCCACTGTTGATGTTAGGCAACTTAGCTATAATTCTTTGATTTTCTTCTGCCTTCCTTTTTAAATAATGGGATTACATTTGCCACCTTCCAATTTATAGGAACCATTCCGGAGCCAATAAAATTTTGAAGATAGCCACCAATAAATCCAATATTTCCAGAGCCACTTCCTTGAGGACTCTGGGATGTAGATTATCAAGGCTAGGTTTAACCCTATTTATTTCCCTATCATTATTTTCGCACTAATACTGATTTACTCCAATTCTGCCCTCTCACCAGTCCTTTAGTTTCTTCACATTTATGGGAAGTTGTTTTGTCCTACTTTGTGAAGACAGAATGCAAGTATATTGTTCAATTCTTCCACCATTTTCTTTGTTCCCATTATAAATTTCCCAGACTCCTGGCTATCTTTATTAATCCTTTTTCTCTTCACCTTACACATTACCTAAACTTGTAAACTCAGAGATTTCAGTGTGGAAGGGAGATAGAATAATGATAAATATTATTGCGTATGTTAACGTACTTATAGAGGTTTTAATTGTTAGTTTTTATGTTCCCTGTAATTTTATGCTCAGACTCTATTCTCCCCTTCTTGAACAAACATTATGGGAGGGGGGAAATGTCTACTCTTATTCGAGCCTCAAAACTCTTTTAACTACATTTTTCCATTAGACTATATCTGTTGTAGCTTATAAGTTGTCTGTTTTGTATCTTAATTCTGATTTGTGCTGCTCCTATTCCATGACCTTTGTATATGGTGTTTCCAATGCCCTTGATTTCATGGCTATAAGGCATGGTGCAAAATGTCTGCTAATTTTTGCAACAATACTCATTGTGAACTGTAAGTACTCTTCCTTTTGAACTTTTAGTCTCCTCAGTTTGTTTTTTACACAATCCATTTAAACCATTGGCATCCTTCTGAAAAGAAATGTTCAACTTCACTCAAGGAGCTCCAGCACATTTGCTTCCGAGGTGAACTTCTAATTAAGAATATTCCTGGAGACCCTCAATTTCCTGTTGAAATCTGTTACTGTCAGGTGGGACTAAGTTTTGAGCACTTCTTACCAGGTCCAAAATAAAGGCTTAATTGGGAGTGCTGTTTCTTTCTTGTTGCTTTATTCAATCACTGTCTGCCTGAGTAGTTCTTAAAGCAGTAAAGTCTTTAAAGCTTTAAATTTACCTGGCACTCTGGAAATTTCTTCATCTGGATCCAGTAGCATTTTTTCCACACTTGTACTCACCGTTGATCACCATGTGCTACTTATGGGTTGAAAAATGCTGTCACCATTCTTCTTTCCTTCACTCAGTTTAACAACCTATCATGTTTACAGAGGTGGAGAATCAACCACCATTGAGTCTTAACAAGAAAAGGCTCTCATCTTCACAAGATGTAGTATATTACATGATAGTTATTCAGTACAATTTATGTTAGCTGATTAGACTTGTTACTAAGACTATTAGCAAAAGGAAATGATACATCTGTCCCCTATGGGGCAGAGACACACAGCACAGAAACCGACCCTTTAGTCCAATTCTTCCACACTGACCAGGCATCCTAGTCTGACCTGGTCCTATTTGCCAGCATTTAGCCCATATCCCTCAAACTTTTCCTCTGCATATACCCATCCAGATGCCTTTTAAATGTTGTAATTGTACCAGCCTCCACATTTGGCAGCTCGTTCCATACACGCTCCCCCTCAGATCCTTTTTATATCTTTCCCCTCACACTGCAAACTTATGCCCTCCAGTTTTTGACTCGCCCACGCTAAGAAAAAGATCTTTGCTACTTACCCTGTCCATACCCCTCATGATTTTATAAACATCTATAAGGTCACCTCTCAGCTTCCGACACTCCATTGAGAAAAACCTAACCCATACAGCCTTTCCCTATAATTCAAACCATTCGATCACAGCAACATCATTGTAAATCTTTTCTGCATCCATTCAAGTTTGACAATATTCTTCCTACAGGACAGCAACCAGAATTGCACGCAATATTCCAAAAGTGGCCCCACCAATATCCTGCACAGCCGCAACATGATGTCCCAACTCCTATACTCAAAAATGACCAATCTTGAAAGTTTCTTCTTATTTCCCCACTCAACCAAAAGACATCATCAGGCTGAGTGGAGCTTAATGCAGTCTCAAAACTTAAACTTTCAGGGCTATTCCCTTTACAACAGCTGATAATGCTCCACAAGGCACGCTTGACTGTACAAATAATAAAACTATTTCATTCTTACCAGGAAAACTTTGAACAGGCTGAGATTAGATGCTTGTTTATCAAGGGATGTGGCACATTTTAGTAAATAATTCCATGTAGGATTATTTAAAATTGAAATGTTAGTGTTTTTAGGTTAACCAAGGACAATTTTAGATATTAAATGTCAATGATTTTAATCCTAACATCTTTATCTCTTTCCAATCAAACTATAGGCCAAGAGGGTACCCTAACAAGATGCACTTGACCAAGTGTCAACTTTTCTTCTTATGACTCCTATACAACATCCAATAAAGATAAATAACTCAGCAAGGATTGTTATGGGGAAGTCCTTCTTGAAGTTTTGGAATGTAAGTTGCTAGAGTGTTAGTTCAATCTTGCCAAATCGTTCCAGAAATTCTTCCAATGTGCTTTAAAAGTCTAGGTCCCTGCCATTTCCCTGGGATGTGAGATGGGACAATGGGACAGGTGGGACACTTTTTATGTATTAAAGCAGTTTCCTTCGGTTAGATCCTGTTTTCATTGTGGGATATTCATCTCACAGTTGGTGAGCTTTACACCTTCAGGAGAAAGTCTAAAGCTGCAGGAGTAATGAAACCTTTTTTGTATAGGTCTAGGAACACCATTGGGATATATAAGATGCCTTTGGGAGAGGTACGGTGTCCTCTTAGATTGGCAATAGTAGATGTGAGTATATCTAAAAAATGGCTAAGTTCCTGTCAAGCTCATTGAAGTTGTTAAGTGAACAATCAAGGGATCTGGTGCACTGGCTCAATTTGTCAAGTCATTTAAATCTGCCGGCCTTTCGACTGAGAAAATGATCTGCAGTGTAAAAAGAAATATTGTTTTCATTATTTGTTGGCATAAACCTTAGGGTTATCATTATTAAGAATTTGTGGTTCATGACGAATTTCACAACTTATTATTATCAAAATGGGGTGTTTGTTGGTTCACAGTGTGATCAAGTATTTTAAAGTATTGTAAAGTACTTTATAGCTTATAAAGAATTTTAAACTGATTAATAGAAATATTTGTTATTACAAGGGGCTAAGAAGATGAAGTAAGTTATCATCAATCGATACATAAATTATTTTACTTCATCATAGCATGGGTCCTGATGTATCCCCATGAAGGATACAAGGTGAGTTGGAATAAGAGGGCTAAGGGCAAATAATGATGGGTATGAAGACATAGCTCTATTAAGAGCCTTTGGTGTGGACAGAAGGGCATAGGTTTGTTGGAAGAGTATAACGGGCATTAGGTAGGTGGGTGGGCGCACGAGGTGGCCTGAACTAACAGAAATCGGCCAAGTAGTATGAAGCAGCAGTGATTTGGATGATTTCAAGTTTACAACAGGGACAGTGTAAGAGTTTGGCCAGAAGCACTTTGGAATAGCTGTGTCTAAAGATAATAAAGTTATGAAAAGGACTTCACAGCATCAGTTGTGCTGAGGCAGGAGTAGAACTGAGCGACATTAGGAAGTTTAATTAGGTGGCTCTTGTTACAGTTTAGTTGAAATCTTCCCTCAAAAATGACACTAAGATTGTGGTCTGAGTCAGTATAAGAGAAGAGGATGGAGTCGGTGGCTAGGAAATTCAAATTTTTGTGAACGATGCGGCTTATTTGTCAACAGCTGCAGGTAGATCAAGGAAGGCAAGGAAGGATAGTTTGTCTTTATTGTGGTCGAACTGTTGTCATTTCTGGCTTTGATAAGAGCAGTTTTGGTGCTGTGGCAGGGGCCGAAACATGATTAAAAGAATGTGGAAGTCTGGGAAAGACCTGACAGTTGAAGATATATCCACCAACCCACACGTTGGCCTATTAGCAGTTAGAAGAGAAGCCAAAATAACCTGTCTTACCCAATGATGACAGTTGCTCTGGATCGAGGTATTACAGAAGACAATTGACACCAGCAGATTAAATGAGTTGCAGCTAAATGGAATAAGGAGGAATTGAGGAACTGGTGAGAAGGGAAATAGACTAGTTTGCAATCTATGAAGAGAACACTTTGCTAAATTTAATGAACAACGTCTATTCCCAAAATCAAGTATATTCTTTTGTGTTGGGCTTTTGTTTGGGCTGCTGAAATTCAGTGCCAAGAGTTGGATACAGAGGAAATCCCATGGATCTAAAACAACATTAGTTTTCTCCATGTGTAAGAAACATTCATTCTGCAAAGAAGATGCTTTGGTGAAATATAGACCCTCTCCACTGAGAGTTCTACCTGTGGAGAAATTTCAATCTAGCAACCAGCTGGAGATAGAGTGAGTATTAATTCAATCGTTGTGTGACATGGCTGGGAAAGGTTTGTGTTTAAAATGTTTTCAGTGAGCCTGCACTGGTGGAGCTGAGACTCTAGTAATATGCATCGAATATGGTGTGACTAATCAACTGAACACTAGACATTTACCTGAAGGACAAAGCAGTAGCCAGAAATCGCTATCTGCTGGCACATCAGTGCATTTGTATTCAAAGGTGACCTTCTTAGCAAAAAGCGAAGTAAATATAAGTTATAGTCTAGTATATATAAAGTAGATACAGGGAGTTTGTGGTTCAGTGGTCATGTCCTTAAAACTAGTAACCCCAGGGTAATGTTCTGAGGGCATGGGTTCAAATCCCACCATGTTGTTGCCATCCTCCTACCCTGGCCTCCCACACCACCAACCTTCCAAGGCCTTTATGCTGCCTACTCACTTGTCTGGGGCATCTCACAACCTGGTGACAACCTGGACTAGGACTAACTGCTGTGCTATCACTTTTATACCGCACAAACCCTCTCTCTCTCAATCCAAGAGAAACCAGTCATATTAGGACAGAAAGAGCCAAGATGGTTGGAGGGGTGCCCAACATCACTCTCAATGAATACAGAACTCCGACCCTCACAGAAGTCCAGGGCCACTCCTGCAGAAATGTTGAAACATCCACATCCTGCCAACTTAATATGTACCCACTCTTCATTCCACTGCAACTCTCACATTGATCCCACTGTCAGTGTATTCATTTCACACCACTTCCAAACACTGGCCACAATGCCCTCTGTCCCTTGCATCTTGAAAAACTGCTCTACTAGAAGGAAGATCCTGGCCCTCCAAGGAAGCGAGTGCCCAGGCTCTGTTAAGTTGTTATCCTGTACCAGCCAACAGCCCTAATACTGCCACCTCAGTGGGAATGTCAGATTTAAAAAATCACATTGTGAAGGATCGAAAGTTGGCTGAGGAAGAAACACTCAGCAGTAGCCAGGCACCCTGCTCAATCCCTGGCAGGACAGTCCCCTTTGGAGCTGGCAATCAAGGATTTCATCAGGATGGACAGGAGCAGCAGGCAGGTGTGCAGGATGCAATGGTGCTCATAGAACAGAGCTGCAGGAGTGCAGCTAGAGATTCAATGACTCTGTGAAATTTCTGTAATAATTCTGCACAGAGAGAACCCAAAAAGGCAGCTAACAACCACTTTCTCAGGGACATCTGGGAATAGGCGATAAATGCTGGCTCAAATTCATAGAAATCTGCCAGATTTCTTGCCATAACTCACATCATTTAGGCCCTGGTAGGATTCCATCCAATGAGTTCATATTTACACTGAGGAAGGCTGTTGTGGCAACAAGCCAGTGTCCTATTTTAGAGATGCAATCTGTAAGAGTAAAGCCATACTAAACTTCAATTCCTGTATCCTCAAATTGCAGATAAATGCAGAGCTGGTTCTATTCACATGGCATGCCTATCATCTGATTTTGGTTTGGTGTAAACACCTCAATATAAGGTGGGTGAGTTCAAAACTAAGGGACATATTTTAAGGTGAGGAGAAAAGATTTAGAAAGGGCATGAGAGGCATTATGTTTAGACAGAGTGGTTTGTGTGTGGAATGAACTGCCAGAGGAAATGACAGATGCAGGAACTGTTACTATGTTTAAAAGATATTTGGATAAGTTCATGAATAGGAAGGATTTGGAGGGATATGGGCCAAGTGCAAGCAGGTGGGATAAGTTTAATTTGAGACTATGGGCAGCGGTGACTGGTTGGATCAAAGGATCAGTTTCCATGTTATCTAAATCTATCTCCATGTCCAACAGTCAATTTCTTTACTTGCACCCATACCTCTCTCTGTCACAGATTCAGTTTATTTCACCCACATATTCCTGAAGGCTAAGATGATCAGGAACAAATCCAACTGGAAATTCAGGAGAAATGCCTCAGGTTAGAAAATGATTGGAATTTAGAACTACTACCACAAGGAGCTGTTGACAAGCATCAGTTCTTTGAAGTGGAAACTCAATTCATGACAGAAGAAGGAAGAGGAAATCAGACAGGTAGCGTCAAACAAGAAAAGATAAGAAGAGATAACACAGTGTGGAGCTGAAGGAACACAGCAGGCCAAACAGCATCAGAGGAACAAGAAAGGTGACGTTTCAGTCAGGACCCTGTGTTATCTCTGACTGCACTATCGGCAGTTCTTACTATCTGATAAAGATAGGAAGAGCTTGGCAAAGAGCATCAACATCAGAATGGTCAGCTGGGCAGAATTATCAATTTCTAAACTATTTACATCGTTCTCTCCAAACTACTGATGTTATACCCTTAGAAGATAGACTGACCTATAACCAGAAACATACACAGAGAATACTGGAGAAACTCAGAAGATCTGGCAGCATCTATGGAGAGAGAAATTGAGCTAATGTTTCAAGTCCAGCATGGCTCTTCTTTAGTTCTGAAACAACTTCAGATGCTTCACTGGATCATGATCAGATGAATAATGGCCCCAGATCAAAGATGATATTAGGGCTAAATGCTCAGTTGGGGAGGGAGTTCAAATTAAAGAAGTATGGAGAAATAAAGATTTTTAGAGATGGAATGCTGGAACTTAGGGCTACGAGAGCAGTAGACACATTCATCAAAGGTGGAACAGTGAAAGAGTTTAGAGTTGAGTGAACATAAATATCTCAATGGTTTATCATGATGGGCAAGGCCAAACAGGGATTGGAATAGAAGGATGAGAATTTTAAGCATGTGGTAGTGTGCATAGCCAGGTTTTTATCTGCTTCGAGTACACGGGCGCACTGTACAGCACATTTGCACTTGGCTTTTACATTTTTGCACTTTAATACTTCTCTATATGCTATTTCAATATTTGTCCATAAGGTTTCTTGGGGGTCAGTTAACTCAGTTGCCGGGACAACTGGTTTGCAATACATAGTAACAACAACAGCGGAGGTCAATTCCTGCAGCAGCTGAGGTTACCTGTCCCCTCACCAGAGGCCTGATGACCCTCAAGTTAAACTATCACGAGTCATCTCTCTATAATAAGAGAATAGCCCCTATGGCAATTTTAACCTTTTTATAGGATCGTTTACTTTAAATTTCTGGCTCTCCATCATTTGTGAATGCCAAAGTAAGCCTTGATCTGTTACTGTGTATGTTGTAAGTACAGAGTTCTCGCAGCTGTTTAAGATTCTAGTGCTCAGTGTGAACACTGCAGCGACGGCATTGCACTGCAATGTCAGTAGGAAAGCAGAACATGGCAGCTGTCCAGTTGTTTTTGCTGACAATCCATGCTTTGGCAGGGGACACAACAGACGTGCCAATGAAGTGCTGCAAGGATCTGTGGAATTTTTAATAAAGTTACCCACATTGGTGAGAAGTTGTTGATCTAGTTGTGATGACTCGTGCTGCAAAAAAGGAGCTAGAAATAGAAGAAAATGGAAGAGAGAGGTGGTACTGCGCTTCAGTCAACATGTTGGGTGCTGTGAGGGATTGAAATTATATTTAAAGTGTTTGCAAAGATCAGCCTTATTCCATTTTTGTTTCACTTCACACCTTATTAATCTTGTTAAGTAGCTCTATATTTATATCATTATCTAATGATGAATGAATTAATTCTTGCTCGGCTGGTATGAATAAATAGCAAGGTTGCACTATCATGTTGTGTCCTCAAAAGCCTGATCCTAGGTTTCAGGAGAAACTCAATGTGAAATCTGTACCATCTTCATTCATCTTAGTGTTATTTTTAGAGTTTGAGTTATCACCTTCTCCTCAGTCCATTCCCAGAGCACATGATCAGGGACAGTGGTGAATACAATGGTTGGCTGTAGTGGTCATGTCTGCTTTTCTGTCAATGAAGATTTAATGGTAAGCATCGTAACATGTTTTATAAATATTATCTGTATTTCTGATGCCTAATCTGAAACAAGTTTATATTCTGCAGAAGGATTTTAAATATAACTTATCACAGAAAAATTTGATGATTGTTTGTAATCTTAAGCATTCGCAGTACATAAAACATACATATTGCATGTAAAATGTTAGAAATCTCTTGGCTTTCTTTGACACATAAAAATGTCAACCAATGTGTTATAGTTACAAGAGGAAGTAACTGGCCAATTATAAATAAGTGAAACTAATGGTTTAATTAAAAACAATGTTTCGGTTTGTGAAAATTTGAATAAAATTACTCAGTGGACTTTACTGATTCTGGGTTACACTTTAAGTAAGCAAATAAATTTTCAGTATCAATTTATTCCTTTCAAATGTAGGAAAGGTTAGGAAAACAAAAGACTAGGATTGATTGAGATGGCCTTGTACCACTCATCAGTCACATGCTACAATGATTATTGAGTTATTCACTATTTACATTCTACTTTTGACATATTTCCCATTCTTTCAATTACAGTAATTTAGAATTAGTTTAAGGTAATTTCATTCTGAGAGTCCTGGGTAAATGACTGAGCATAATTCACATATCCTGGAAGAAAATCAATCTCCATGTTATCATTTTGCATTAATTAATTTAAACTGACTGCGATCAGGTTTACAAAAGAAGTTATGGATCTCAGTTACATCATTTGCCCGTAATTGTCATTTAAAAAGATAATTGGTATGGCAAATGGGCCTAACCCCTCAATAAATGTAAGTTGTAAATAAATAAGCATTGAATATTATTAAGATAAACAACATTCACAATAGCTAAAATGGAAAGAAGACTGCAAAGGAAAGAAATTGTGCCACTGAGACCGTGATATAAATACTTCTGGATCAATGCTCAAGTGTTTCAGAACTTCGCTGACATAGCATGGGAGTATATTGAGAGCTGAGGTACATTTTCATATAATTCCAGTGTAAATCTATGTCTTGAAATACATGGCGCATTCCAAAAGACCACCTGAGAACTTTATAGACGTATTTTAGTGTCAGACATAACTCAGTTGTGAGCACTCTCGCCTGTGAGTCAGAAAATTGAGAGTTCAGATCGCACTCCAGGCACATAAAAACCAAGGCTGATACTTGAACGAAGTACAGAGAGAATGTTGCCCTGCTGGTGATGCTGCCCTGTGGATGAGACAGTAAATCAAGTGCTTCTCTGCTTTGTAAGGTAGAAATAGAAAAATCTATAGCACTACTTCAAACAAAAGCAGGGGAGTTGTCCATGGCATAGTAGCAGATTTTTAACCCTCAATCAATGCCACAAAAACAGACTGTCTGATCACTACCATTTTCTTTTGTAGGAACCTAACTGTCTGCAAATTTGCTCCTGTGTTTCATTCAATGGTGACTATGAATGTTATTATTTATAAAATGTTGAGACTTTGGGTGATTTTGAAAAGCCCTCTATAAATGCACATTTTTCCTTATTTTGTGACAAATTTACCATTCCACAAGGAAATGGGATGCCCACCGGCTCCCCTCCAATAGAGAGGCGAACAGCACTCAATTATACTACCTGCCCTAGTGAGGTATGCATTCTACAGCTGTAATTCTCCATACTTGTAGTTTATTTTCACTTCTCTTTCAAGGGTTTAATAACTTGCAATGTGAAATAATGGGCTGAGTCTCGTTAACCTATCACAGTTCCTCTCTTTGGGAATGCCCACCAAATCATGAGCCAATCAGGCAATGGAAAGGCCACAGGCAAAACTCTCAAGGTCATGCTTACAGAAACCTGGCAAACACTTCTGTTCAACAGCAACTGCAGAAGTCTTAGCTGCTGACAGACTGAGAAACACCAGAGTTCCAGGATTAAGGATGGCAACTCAAGTGACAGATAATGTTGTGAGACATTTCATGTGGTGGAAACTGCAGGGGGAAAGGTGTAGGCTGGTCAGCAGCAAGGACCCACTTGGGGGTTTCAACAGGTTCAACCTTATCAATGTCCAGTCCTCTGTCCAAGCACTGAGTGCCTTTGATCCAAGGACCCAACCCCCTCCCCCTCACTGGGGTGGTGACAGGTTGATGGAACAGATATGTCATGAACAATCTACGTCAATAGGCCCAGGAGCAACTTGGTTAATATTACTGATGGTGGAATCACATTCATGACTGGACATTAACTGACCACTTAAATACCTCAATTGGTAGTGGAGTGGGAAGTATGAATGGGCCTTCTCATCCCTGATTGATTTCCAGCAAAGGCAGATATATAATAGGATTCAGTCAGTCTACCATGCTACTGAATTAAACACCCTTCCCACCTCCAGGCACAAAATGAGAAATCTGCCCAGCAAAATCAAGCTCAAGGAATATGGAGCTTGTCCCTGAGATATAGAAGGCAAATTCAGTGACACATTGTGAAATAATTCATAGAGAAGATAGCACAAATTAAATTTTATTGAATCACCGACATTCAACAATGCCCCTTGCTTCTGATATGATCTTCAGAGCTTGAATGCTGCTGAGTCAATATGTTGCAATTCCAGTGAAGTAATTTAGCATAAAGCAATTTGAAACAATGGTTTAGAGACCACACCGTAGTGTTTTAAAGGTCTTAGCATAATATATAGATATTACAATACAAAGTGTTATGATTTATCACTTTACTGTATTATACAATTGTATACATTTGAGTAAAACTCCACCATGAATCAAGTGATGACTTAGTTAATAAAGGTCACTGAATGTGGAAAAGTGACAAAAATTGAGAAAGCTTCAGCTTATTGACTGGATTCATTGATGAATTCACCTCTTGGTTTTCCCATGAATAACAGATAAGAATAAATTCTAGATTCTTCTAACAATTGCCCTCCAAATTCTTGGTTCTATTTCGGAAAGACCCAGCAGTGGTAAGCATTAACACAATGGGCTGAAACTTGGAGTCAAGGTTGTTGTGAAACCAATGCAACAATGGAGGTCATTCTTGAGTTGGAAAAAATCCCAAAACTCATCAAAAAGGTTGTAAAAGTTGGATCGATGAAGTAAGTATCAACATTTATTGACAGTACGTGACCGCTTTTATATAGAGTTGGCAAAATCAAGAAATGTGCTCACAAAATAAGTCAACAGATGTTGTTGGTAGCAGATAGCAAATGTTCTATGCAACCATTACTTGTTAGATTAGTCTGCATTCTAACAGCTGAACAAGCCAAGTGATCATAAATAAGCTGGCTAGAACTTTGTAGCTATTTAACAACATTCAAAGTCAAAGAAACTTCGTCATTGACTCCATGTCAGTAACATAAATAGAAATGTATATCAACATAACTGTCAAAATGGACTTGCCCACAATGAAATGCAATAAGTACTACACTGATTTTGAAAGGGATTTAATTGGCTTAAACAAAGACAATTGCTACAGATCAACAATCACCAAAGTAAATAGAATGCTGACCTCTACAGCCAAAATAGCCTGAGGTACAAAGAAGTCAAAGGCAAACTATTAAATCATATAATGAGAAATGTCCAATCCTTGATCATAATATCAAAGGAAGATTGAAGTTTTGGATGCAATTTGGAGCAAGGGCAGAAATTTGATACCTTCTGGCATTAAAGGACTGCATTATCAGGAAACAATATTGAAACTTGGGGTTGCATCAGAGATAGTGGGAACTGCGGAAGCTGGAGAATCTGTGATAACAAAGTGTGGAGCTGGATGAACCCAGCAGGCCAAGCAGCATCGTAGGAGCACAAAAGCTGATGTTTCGGGCCTAGATCCTTCATCAGAAAAGGGGGCAGGGAGAGGGTTCTGAAATAAGTAGGGAGAGAGGGAGAGGCAATCGAAGATGGTTAGAGGAGAAGATAGGTGGAGAGGAGACAGACAAGTTAAAGAGGCGGGGATGGAGCCCCCGCCAACCATGAGCCCAACCCTCCCTATACTGACCCCTTCTCCCGCCTCCAATGTAAGCCTTCCTCCTGGACACCACCCCAAGGCCTCCTACCCTCCCTCGGCCTCTTCATCTCCAACTGCCATCGAGACAACAATCGCCTTAACCTGTCCACCCTCTCACCCACTCCAACCTCTCCCCCACAGAATGTGCAGCCTTCCGCTCCAATCCCAACCTCACCATAAAACCCACGGACAAGGGAGGCACAGTTGTAGTACGGTGCACTGACCTGTACATCGCTGAGGCCAGACGGCAACTCTCCGACACCTCCTCCTATCGCCCTCTGGATCATGACCCCACCCCCGAGCACCAAACTATCATCTCCCAAACCATACACAACCTCATCACCTCAGGTGACCTCCCACCCACAGCCTCCAACCTCATTGTTCCCCAACCCCACACCACCCGCTTCAATCTCCTTCCCAAAATCCACAAACCTGCCTGCCCTGGTGGGCCCATTGTCTCAGCCTGTTCCTGCCCCACCGAACTCATCTCCACCTATCTGGGCTCCACTTTCTCCCCCTTGGTCCAGGAACTCCCTACCTTTGTCCGTGACACCACCCACACCCTCCACCTCCTCCAGAACCTCCAATTCCCCGGTCCCCAACACCTCATTTTTACTATGGACGTCCAGTCCCTAAGCATCTGCATTCCCCATGCAGATGGCCTAAAGGCCCTCCGCTTCTTCCTGTCCCGCGACCCAACCCAGTCCGCCTCCACTGACACCCTCATCTGCCTAGCCGAACTCATCCTCACCCTCAACAACTTCTCTTTTGATTCCTCCCACTTCCTACAGACAAAGGGAGTGGCCATGGGTACCCACACAGGCCCAAGCTGTGCCTGCCTCTTTGTAGGTTATGTGGAACAATCCCTCTTCAAAAGCTGCACTGGCCCTAATTCCCACCTCTTCCTCCGTTACATTGATGACTGTATCAGCGCCGCCTCGTGCTCCCACGAGGAGTTCGAGCAGTTCATCCACTTCACCAACACTTTCCACCACAACTTTAAGTTTACCTGGACCATCTGCAACACATCCCTCACCTTCCTGGACATCTCTGTCTCCATCTCAGGCAACCAGCTAGAAACCGATATCCATTTCAAGCCCAATGGCTCCCACAGCTACCGAGAATACACCTCCTCCCACCCACCTTTGTGCAAAAATTCCATCCCCTATTCCCAATTCCTTCGCCTCCGTCGCATCTGATCCCAGGTTGAGGCATTCCAGTCCCATACATCTCAGATGCCCTCGTTTTTCAAGGACCGCAACCCCCTGCACCCCTGCCCCGCCCCACCCCTCCCCACCCCGCCCCCCACCCCGCAGTGGTCAAGAACGCCCTCGACCATGTCTCCCGCATTTCCCATAACTCATCCGTCACAACCCATCCCCGCAATGACCACTAAAACAGAATACCCCTCGTCCTCACGTACCACCCAACCAGCCCCCGGATACAACGCATCATCCTCCGATACTTCCGCTATCTGCAATTTGACCCCACCACCTAAGACATTTTTCCATCCCCGCCCTTGTCGGCTTTCCAGAGAGACCATTCTCTCCGTGACTCCCTTGTCTGCCCCACACTCCCCTCCATCCCCACTACACCTGACACTTTCCCCTGCAACTGCAGGAAGTGCTACATCTGCCCCCACACCTCCTCCCTCACCCCCATCCCAGGCCCTAAGAAGACGTTCCACATCAAGCAGATGTTCACCTGCACATCTGCCAATGTGGTATACTGCATCCACTGTACCTGTTGTGGCCTCCTCTACATTGGGAAAACCAAGCGGAGGCTTGGGGACCGCTTTGCAGAACACCTCCGCTCGGTTCACAATAAACAACTGCACCTCGTGAACCATTTCAACTCCCCCTCCCATTCCGCAGATGACATGTCCAGCCTGGGCATCCTGCAGTGCCACAATGATGCCACCCGAAGATTGCAAGGACAGCAACTCATATTCCGCTTGGGAACCCTACAGCCCAATGGATTTCACAAGCTTCAAAGTGTCCCCTCCCCCTACTGCATCCGAAAACCAGCCCAGTTTGGTACGCCTGCCTAGCCTGTTCTTCCTCTCACCTATCCCCTCCTCCCAGATCAAGCCGCACCCCCATTTCCTTCCTACTAACCTCATCCTGCCTCGCCCAACCTGTCTGTCCTCCCTGCACTGACCTATCCCCTCCCTACCTCCCCACCTACACTCCCCGTTTCTGGCTCCATCCTCATCTCTTTAACTTGTCTGTCTCCTCTCCACGTATCTTCTCCTCTATCCATCTTCAATCCGCCTCCCCCTCTCTCCCTATATACTTTTCTTCAGATTAGATTCCCTACAGTGTGCAAACAGGACCTTCGGCCCAACAAGTCCACACCGCCCCTTGAAGCATCCCACCCAGACCCATCTCCCTATAACCCACACACCCCTAAACACTATGGGCAATTTAGCATGGCCAATCCACCTAGCCTGCACATCTTTGGACTGTGGGAGGAAACCGGAGCACCCGAAGGAAACCCACGCAGACACGGGGAGAATGTGCAAACTCCACACAGACAGTCACCCGAGGCTGGAATCGAACCCAGGTCCCTGGTGCTATGAGGCTGCAGTGCTAACTACTGAGCCACCGTGCCGCCCCAAGAACCCTCTCCCCCTCTCCCACTTCTGATGAAGGGTCCAGGCCCGAAACGTCAGCTTTTGTGCTCCTAAGATGCTGCTTGGCCTCTTGAAATTTGGGGTTTTAAGCCTTGGAAAAGAGACATCAGAAATAACCTAGTAATGACATGAAACTGAAATGTTCAGCACTTCCCGTAATCATCGCACTTAAAGTATCACTTCCTGTTACACCTTCTAGACTACACTCTTAATGATATAAAAGCAATGCTACAGGAGCCTTGCCAAAAAAGAAACTGAAAAATTCAGCCAGGAAGACTATTTAAATAAATTATGAAAAATGTATAAAGATACTCAGGTTCAAACAAATTGCATTATTTTTTAAACTGTTCATTCCATGATCACTGCAGGTAACAGTGTTTGAAAGCAAAAGAAGTACTTTTTGAAGTGGGCTACTGTTGTAACATGAAATATAGTTGCCAGTATGAAGTTAGCAAACTCCCACAATTGTCCAGGTGTTATTGAACAGATAATCGATGGTTTGTAATGTTAACTGAGGGATAAATACTGCCCTATTAGGAATAATGCCCTTGTTATTCCTCAAGATAGTAAATGCAATCTTGTCCATCATCCCGAGTAATTGGACAGGCCTGATTTGAACATTTCATGCAAAACATATCAAAACATGCTTTGATCTCTGTATTCAAAAGGTGCAGAGTGGGACTTGAACTCAGAGGCAAGGGTGTTACCGAATGAACCATGACCAACAAAGAACACGGAGTGCAACAAAAGCAAAATACTGTGGATGCTGAAGATCTGAAATAAAAACAGAAAGTGCTTGAGAAATTCAGCATAAACGGAGAGAGAAACAGAGTTAACGTTTCAAGATCGCTAAGTCTTTTTTGGAAGCTTTTCACATCAAGAGTGATCAACGCAAGCATTGCACTTCCAGGTGGGTAGCAGAGATGGAAACAAAAAGTGCAAGCATTTGAAAAACATGTGGAATATGTAATGGTAGGTTTGCAGGATTTTTTTGTGAATTTGTATGCTACATTAGTATAGGTGGCCTTTCTCATCTGTAAATTATGATCTTTGTTAAGGTTTGAAGCATGGATTCATGAAAGCGTATGGATGTAGAGTCCATCATTGAGAGATAAAAAGTAAAGAGTTTCTACACTGGAAATAACTGCAACAATTTATTAAAGTAAATAGGATGTCGACACGCAGTACTTGATTAAATATCTTATTTTATGTATGAAATTTTCACCTCTTTCGCCATCAAATCATACTTTTCTCAATTGTTGAACTACTTAAACAACCATTTGCCCTGCATGCATTGTAAGCACGTTTTGATCCCTGGACCAGAGCCGGAAGAAAGTGTCTCAAATAACTGCCAGTTTGGCACAAGCTGAGATTCATTTCTGCATCATCTTTATTATGTTTGCTTTTTGAACAAAGACAATGTGGTGAATTCTTTAAGCCCAAAATATTTAATGATCCAATTCCTATCCTCTACCTTGGTCTCATTAATGTCTTCAAACACTATATTTCAATAAATATACTGCATCATTCCATTTCAAGTATAGCGGCACGCACTTTAATATCTAACATTAGTGCTGAAAATAGACACATTTTCTTGTTGTTTTTCACTTTGTAATCGTTAGGGTAATTCATAAGATGGCCAGTTTAAGGGATAAACTAACATTTGAACAGTCTAAGTGAAAATGCTGATTGGTTGACAAATGGTCTCCGATTGGCAGTGGTATTGCCTGAGTAATGTAGAAGTTAATGAAGATTGACATTGATCATTTCAGCAGCACACATGTCCTGTTATTATAAAATGATAAGATACAGGAGCAAAATTAGGCCATTTGGCCCCTCAGGTCTCCCCTTCCTTTTGACCATGGTGATAGGTTTCTCATCCACATACTCCTGCTTTCTCCTGCGGTCCCCTTACTAATCAAGAACCCTTCTATTCCTTAATAACATTCAATGACTTGGACTTGTAGCAATGAGTTCAACAGATTTAACCAGCCTGAAAAATTCCTCCTCATCTCAGTCATAAAGTGTCATCTCTTCACTCTGAGGCTGTGCCCCTGGGTCCTATTCTCTGCTATTAATGGAAACATCTCTCCCACATCCATTCTATCAGTATTCAGTAAGACTCATCCTCTAAATTCCATTGAGTACAGACTAGAGGCTTCAACTGCTCCTCATAGAACACAAGCTCTTCATCACCAGGATCATTCTTGTAAACCTCCTCTGGACCCCATCCAAGGTCGCACATCCTTCCTTAAATATGTAGCCCAAAACTTCTCAATATTATAAATACAGTCTAACCACAGCCTTAGACAGTCTCAGCATTATCTCCCTATTGTTGTGTTTTAGACCTCTCAATATGAAATTTAAAATTGCATTTGCCTTCCAAATTGCCAAATGAACTTACAAGAATCCTGAACTCGCATTCCCTCGTCCCATTGTGCTTCAGATTTCTGAAGCCTTTCCTCATTTAGAAAATAGTCTACCTCTATTTTTCCTACCAAAGTGCATAACCTCACACTTTCCCACACTGTATCCGATCTGCCATTTATTTGCCCACTCTCAGAGTGGTAGGGGCATGAAATGAATTTCCGGACCAGGTAGTGGAGTCGGCCTCAATAGGGGCATTTAAGCTGCTATTAAATAGGCATATGGATGATAGTATAAGGAAGGGGTGGAGGTTAGATAGATCTTAGGTTTAGGGTAAAAGTTCAGCACAACATCATGGACGAAAGGGTGTGCTGTGCTGTACTGTTCTATGTTCTATGTTCTCCGACCCTGTCCAAGTCCTCCTACAGTCTCCCTGCTTCCTCAAAACTACCTGGCCCTCAAACTATCCTTTTGTTGACCCTTGTGAAACTCCCTAGTCGCAACTACCATCCTGAAAATGATCACTTTATCCCCATTCTCTACCTTTTGTCAGTCAGCCAATTCTCTACCCACGTCAGTACCTTGCCCCTAACAACATGGGCTCTTATCCTATTTAGCTGTCTCCTTTCCTGACTTTTGTCAAAGACCTTCTGGAAATTCAAATAAACACATTCACTGGCTCTCCATTGTCTAACTTGCTCGTTACCTCCTCAAAAAATTCTAACAGATTTGTCATGCATGAATTCCCCTTGACAAAGTATGCTGACTCATCCCTACTTTACCATGCAATTTCAAGTACTCTGCAATCTCATCCTTAATAATGGACTCTAAAATCTTACCAGTTACCAAGGTCAAGTTAACCAGCCAATAATTACCCATCTCCTGCCTCCCTCCCTTGTTAAACAAGGACATTACATTACCTACTTTCCAGTACTCTGAGACCCTCCCTGACTCCAGTGATCCCAGATAGATCACCAGAAGACTCCACAATCTCCTCAGCTATCTCCTTCAGAATCCTGGATTGCATTCCATCAGGTCTGGATGATTTATTCACCTTCAAACCTTTCAGCTTTCCAAGCATCTTCTCCTTAGTAATGGCCACTGCACTCACCCCAGCCCCCTGATTCCCTTGAAGTTCTGGTATGTCACTGGTGCCTTCCGCTGTAAAGACTGATGCAACATATCTATTCAGTTCCTCTGCCATTTCTTGTAACCATTATTACCTCTCCAGCCTCATTTTCCGGTCGCCCAACGTCCACCATCACCTCTCTCTTTTATCCACCTAGGGAGCAAGAATTTCAAACCTGTTAAACAAACTCAAGGGCTGAGGCTCCCTTGGCACTACCTCCTGGATTCCTCTACCTGCCTCACTCATAGTCACACCCTCCTGTCCCTGACAATTGACTACCTTGAATTCAGTCAATCTCAGGGGTGTAACTGCCTCCTGAAACGCAGAATACAGGTAACTCTCCCCCTCACTGATGTGCTGCAGTGTTTGAAGCTCAGACTCCAGCTCATCAGCTCTGAGCTGGAGATCCTCTAGCAACTTGCTACAGATCTGCTCACTATGAACCTCACTAGGGTCCACCAACTCCCACATTTTGCAGGTAAAACACATTCCCTGACCTTGTATCTCTATATTATTTGCTTATTTATTATTTTGTTTTATTCTAAATTTCCTACTGCTCTTTTACTTTGTAATCTGCAACTATTTCTTCTATTTACCTTCAAACGAAAAAGCACCTCTTCCCCTTCGCACTGAATTTCCACACTCTCTCCAAAGTCCCTGAACTACATATTGTTTCTCTCTTCAGATGTAATCCATTCCTTCCTGATTGTGTGAAGCTTGCTGATCAAAATACTATACGCATATCTAATATTACATTTTGAAATCTAACATTACTAGAGTTCACATTTGACTAAAATTCTGATGATTTCCAATGTAAAACGCCTGCAGGGCCGACATCATCACTCCTTTAACCAGGTTCTGTTTTGTTTATTAGATTAGATTAGATTCCCTACAGTGTGGAAACAGGCCCTTTGGCCCAACAAGTCCACACCGCCCCTTGAAGAATCCCACCCAGACCCAACCCCCTATAACCCAGTCACCCCTGAAAACTATGGACAATTTGGCGTGGCCAATGCACCTAGCCTGCATATCTTCGGACTGTGGGAGGAAACCGGAGGAAACCCACACAGACATGGGGAGAATGTGCAAACTCCACACAGACAGTCGCCCAAGGCTGGAATTGAACCCGGGTCCCTGACGCTGTGAGGGTGCAGTGCTAACCACTGAGCCACCGTGCCACCTTATAAACCTAAAGAGTTTAAATCTACTCACCAAAACTGCAATTTATATTCCCCTTTTACAATAAATACAATTTGGAAACCTATTCATCATTTGAATAAAATCAGAAATGACCCAGAACCATAAAATCAATCTAAGTATATTAATCCACATCTTCATTAAATACACAAATGATCTGAAGATACCAGATAACAAAATGAAAGCAGGAGGGCATGAGACAGCTACAGAAACATTGCTAGCCATATAGGAACAGAGAAAGCTTTAAGCTGTATCATTAGCAATATATAAGAAACAATTGTGTCTGTTTCTCAAATCATGGAGATATAATTGGAATATGCAACTGAAGGGGAAATTCATGACCTGAGAGATCTTTGAAAGTTTACAAAAAAAGCATTTATTATTTCCTTGCCTGTTTCACTGAAAGCCATAAGGTGGAGTGTCATCATTATCCGGGGTTTTAGCCATCATTATTGTCATTGTCTCCTTAATTCTTTACTAATGAATAAGAATCCCCAGTGGAGTCTATTCTTACCAGCTGAAGATATTTCTTTCCAACTACAGTCAGAATTGCAACTGAAGAAGCAGTTGACTTCATTAGCTTAAGTAATTAAGTTTCAACGCAAATCAAAACTTGGATTTGAATCTTCGTAATTTGGGGGTATAAATTGGCTTTAGATGTAGTTTCTAAATCTTCATTTCAAAGGAATTATATTCCTATTATTTCAAAATCTGCTTTGGACCAGTTTAAAGACATTGGTCAACATCATTGTTGTATCATTAGATGCCAGAAGGAACTGGACAGACTTTATTCCAGCAGCTATTGTTTTCCCAACAGGATTTATTGATCAATCTGATCAACAAAAAATAATTCTCATATTTCGCCCAAGCTAAGTAGTCTCCTCTCAGCTAGCCACCTGTTAGCTTAGAATTTTTCCATTCAGTTGTTGAAGGCAGATGTCCTGTTTATGTCAAAAGCTGCAGAGCAATGGGGTCTCACCCATGGATTCCAAATTTCAACTGAGCCTTTTGTGATGACCCGGATAGCAAAAGAGGTAATGAACTAACTGATAGTGTATGGTGAGATTTGTTTCTTTCAAAAAAGAAAGCAAAATGAAAAGATTTAAAAAGCAGATTAGTGATACGATTTGCTGCAGATTCAGTCACACATTCTTCAAATCAGAGTGAAATTTATGATCAGCTAATACGTTGTGAAATTAAATTTTGTTCACAGTTTTCCAAAAGGAATTCCACTACATTTGACTGCTGCAGTTAAATGTGCCACTCGTGGGTTACAAATCCAGATGGTCTCCCAGCAGGAAGATATTACATATTAACGACATCAAGAATTTTCATGGTTTTGCAATGCTGATCACGTGAAGTTTACAGACACATAATCACAACCAAGAATTTTCAAAGCCAAATTGTTTGCTATGCCATTCAGAACTGAGAAGGTATAAGGTATCATTACTCATCCAAATGCTAGAGATTGACACTGCATGCTCTGTTGTAGCACATTTCCACACTTACATGTAAAATATTCCCTTGATCTGATGTATTGGAAGCCTTATTGAGGCATTCAAATGTGGTTGGTTGCCTAAATTCCCTCACTGTAAATGTTTATTTTTCACATCACAAAGGTAAGTCTGGGCGGCCAGAATCATGCCCATGTCATGCATGCCGAAAACTCAGCTACAGATTTATGACAAGAGCTCTAACATTTTGATGAGGCAATTATTGAAGCATTCAAAGTAGTATGTAAGTAAAATTTACATAGGTAAGTTTCTGTCTATAAATTATTTTGATCTCTATGTAATCCTTTTTTACAAAATTAAATTGTAATTTTTTACGTGTTCTTTGATAGCAAGATATTTATCGAACAATTTGAGAGCAGCTGTGATGTTGTTAAGCTGTGCAACTTCTACAATGTATTTGTTCCAAAAGGAGTTTATTCCCATTATTTCTGAATCTGCTGTCGACCGATTTAAAGAATTTGACTTAGCAGTTGCTTGACACTATTGTTGCGTCATTTCATACAAGTGAGAACCGGATAGACATTATTCTAGGAGTAATTACTTCCTCATCGGGATTTACTGATCTGCAACAAAAAAATTAATCCTCTTAATCCTCATATTTAACCTGAGCTAAGTATTTTCATTTTAGCTCACCAAGTGGTGCCTTACAAATATTCCCATTTATTTGTGAAAAGCACACAGTCTTGTCAAAGAGTTTGTGTCAATTTACCAAAACGTTGAACACGGAGCCTTACCCATAGGTTCCTAAGTTCAACTGAGCCTTTGGTGGAGTTTGGGGCTCAGGCTGTACCTCCAGTCTACATGAAAATATTTTTAGCAAGGGAATTTGCACAACCAACCACATTTAAAGCTTATGGATAACTGAGCATATTTAAATGTATGGATTTAAAAAAGGAAATTTTAATTCCAAAACTATGCTAAATCCTTTAACAGCGCACAACAGTCTGTCAATTTCAGATCAATGGAGTCAGCACATCACCCACAGTGGCTGCAAATTCATTGTGAAAGAGAATGGGATGGAACATGAAATTGATCACCGCATTAATAAAGGATTAGCACAAAGACAGTTTAACACATTTTAGAGGCAATGCTAATCATAGCTGCAACAAATATTTACATTTCGACAGCATAACAGAGTATATAAGACACTTAACAGAATAAAACATCCCAAGTACTTCACTAAATAAATTAATTAACATTTGCCAAATGAGGAAATATTGGGACTGGTAAAGAAAAGCATGGCCAAAAAGGTCAGTTTTTAAATGAATGAAATTTGAACACTGCGCATATAGTTGGAGAGAATTGTCAAACTTAGTGCCTTGGAAGGTGAATGCGTAACAAACAGAGTAGAATAATGGAAATTAAGGATGAACAATGGGTGAGAGTTTTAGGAGCACTGACATTTTGGAGGTTTTTGGGTCTGGATAGCATTACAGAGGTAGGGCAGAACCAAGAATTATAGGGTTTGAACACAAATTTAAGAACTTTAGATTTGAGGTACAAGAAAATCAAGAGCTAATGTAGGTCAATTAGCATAGGGTAACTGGCGAGTGACACCTGATGAGATTAGAATAAGGTTAGCACTGGTCTGGATATGGTGAAGTTCACAGGGACTGGAAAATAGGCAGCTAACCAAGAGAATATTGGAATATATGTGGTGAGTGTAAATTAAAATTTGTATTCAAAATATTTCCTTTCTGTTGTCTCCTGTTTTTACATGATTGACCAGCCATAGGAAACATGTTATTAAAATGGAAAGGATGCAGCAAAGATTTATAAGGTTGTTACTGAGCCTGGAGGAATTGAATTGTAAGGATAGGCTGGGGTTTTTATACTGGAGCGTCAGAGGCTAAGGGGTGACCTTATAAAGGTTTACTAAATCATGAGGAGCATAGATAAGGCGAATAGCCAAGGTCTTTCTCCCAGGGTCGGGGAGTCTAAAACGAGACAATATAGGTTTAAGGTGAGAGGGGAAAGATTTAAAAGGGACCTAAGGAGTAATATTTGGTGGTGCATGTATGGAACAAGCTGCTAGAGGAAGTGGTACAATTACAACACTTAAAAGACATTCAGACCGGGACATGGATAGAAAAGATTAGAGGGTTATGAGCCAAATGCAGGCAACTGGGGCTAGTTCAGTTTAGGAAACCTGGTCAGCATGGACAAGCTGGGCCAAAGAGCCTGTCTCCATGCCATATGACTGTATGGCTCTATTTTCTTTACTTTGGAAGTGTTAGCCTAAGTGGTTGCAGTTACTTACTTCTCAGCTTTGGTGTCACTGAGCTAACGTTTTGAATTGGAATGTGAATATAAATTAAACAGTTAACTACATAAATGTGGGGACAAACCATTTAGCAAAATCAGGTGTGCAGCAACATTCTGGGTTTATGTAATGACTATCTTCACTGAACTAATAGAAAGACGCTCATATCTTTTTATCTATGA